>NC_045434.1:26310945-26482538 GCF_002776525.5 Piliocolobus tephrosceles | reverse complement strand
GATCTCTGCCTGGCTTCAAAGCGTCCTTTGGAACCAGCAGAGACAGAGTGGAGGCTCATGGAGCCAAAGTGGAGATTACCTTCAGGCGGACGTCTCCGTCCTGCAAGGCTCTCCCAAGCCAGGGCTTGCGAAGCCGGAAGTGTCCTGGGGCTCGAGGAGGCCGTGGGAGCCCGCCGGCGGTGGCGCGGCGGAGACCCGGCTGGTATCGCAAGAGGATTGCCTGATCCAGCCAAGATGCAGAGCACTTCTAATCATCTGTGGCTTTTATCTGATATTTTAGGCCAAGGAGCTACTGCAAATGTCTTTCGTGGAAGACATAAGGTTGGTACAGAGAAAACTTTGAAGACCTTTTATCACTGTATGTATTTTGTTCTAAGATGCATGCTTACGCTAAAATGTGTGACTTGGTGATTTTGATCCCTTTGTCTGAAGAAATTGTTTTAATGATTTTTGTGGTTATTTAAGGCATAGCTGTGTCAGGCAGTGAACTATCTACTCAGTGGTGGCAGAGGTTAAGTGTTAGTGAGTGGAAGGAAACAGATTGGTTGAAAATGGACTGGGAAAGATTACTGCAGCTCCCCTATGGTAGAGAGTGATTTCACTGACAGAAGTTCAGTGTAATGAGTTGAGGTAGCATTTGATGTGGCATTTTGGATGGTAGGGAGGCAGATGTGTAGTTGGAGGGGAACTCACAGGTGTTTCTGATAGGCTCTGGTAAGGGTAAGTACTCCCACTAAAACAGCATGCTACAAAGCAGATGGGAGTAAAATGAGATTCTCAACTAGGAGCCCAGGTTGAAAAGACCATATTTTCGTATAAGGTCATCAGAACCTGGTAGTGGAAGTGGGAATAAAATAAGATTATTCCCAGAGGCACTTCAAGAACCAAAAAGGATTTTGTGTCAGAATCCATGTGGAGGATGAAATTAAAAATAGTTAAAATAATTTAAAATGAAGAAATCGAAGATAATTAAACTTCCTATTCTGGGAAAGATGCTGGAAAAAGAGTCTATTCTGGGAAAGAAGCTGGAAAAATGGAGTACACAGTTCATTTATAATACAAATAATAACTAATTTTGCAGTGCCATGAATTTGTTTTGGAGCTAAATGATGTTTGGAGCTTCCTAAATCCTTATTTTCAGAAATAGGGCCCTAAAGTTTTAGTAGAGAGGAATTGCTTCCTCTTTTCCTGTATTCTTGAGACTGCTAGTCAGTTCTGTCAGTGACGATGAGATAAGCATACATCGGGGAGGGGCTGTTTCCTCTGGGGAGAGAATATTGACTATAAACAACCTTTATGGCTCATAGAGAATGAATCAGAAGTACCATACGGACAACTTTTAGCTTTCCTCCCCCTGTATCTAGAATTATCCACAAGCTCTGGATTCTTACTCAGATTACTTGTGATCGATCCTGGGTACCCCATCCTAGAAATTGCTTTTGTTTTATACCAAGGAGAAAATGACTAGTGACTCAGAATTTAGCATTGAGAACACATCTGATCATCTTATCTTCCTGTAGTCCAAGTTAACAAACTTTTAATTATCAGTTGGTATGTGTCAGGCACTGTGGCAGACCTAGTGAATGTAACTAAGCTAATGTGCAGTCCCTGGACACAGTTTCGAGTTTAGTAGCAGGATGGATTAGAAAGGAAGTAAATTGGAAGCTGATGGGATGAGAGATAGTCAATAGTGATAGAGACTGGATGAGACATATTGAAAGGGCCTGGCACTAGAAGATACATCACATATCCTGCTCCTCTTTCCTTACTTAAATACTCTGTGCTTCATGCAAATGACTACACATAGTATGCACTCTATAAATGTTTGCTGAATGAAAGAATAAGTGAATGAATGAAGACTGATTAGACTACCCCAAGACAACCTGAAGCTCTCCAAAAGAAACAAATATTTACCCATTATAGTGTGGAAATCTAAAATGAGGATTTGAGAAATATAAGAATTAATTAAAAGATTGCCACGTCGGACATAATGGCTCACACCTATAATCCTGGCACTTTGGGAGGCCAAGACAGGTGGATCGCTTGTGTCTAGGAGTTTTGAGACCAGCCTGGGCAACATGGCAAAACCCTGTCTCTACTAGAAACACACACACACACACGAAAAAGATGGCCAAGGCCCAGTCTAATATTTAGTCCCCAACAGTTTTCCTAGGAAGGTGCTTTGAGAAACCATGTTTGTTCTTAATGATGGCAATTTCAAATGTTGAGGACTATATCCTCCAAAAAATCCTGCTTCCCTTTAACTATTTAAGGATTTTTTACCATGATATTAACCCTTTTATATTATTTCTTAGAATGACCAAATTCTTACATGTATTACTCGTCATTCAAAGTATATTACCTACTTAATCTCTTTTTCATTAAATTGCTTTTAGTTACTAATGTATGAGTGTGGATGTGTATATTCACGGTGAAGTTGAAGGGAAGAGAGTTGACAGATGTGTTGATCTGCACATATGGATATATATACACACACACACACACATATATAGAATATATATATGTTTCTCTATTATTTGTATACACTTTAACTTAGTAAATAATAGATGACTGTGTAGGTGAATAAAGGGAAAATGGTACGTTTCCACCTATATCCCGATAATCTCACAGGCATGATATAGTCTACACAAGTTTGGAGAATAATGACCGTGAGGTCAGTGGGTATATTGCAAAATTGTATTATTTTCCCTGCTTGCTCCTCTGTTAGGTTTCTCCTAGTTTTAGACTGAGTTTTAGGTCTGTCTCAGCTTAAGAAAAATCACTCTGTTGGGTGATACATAGATTTGGCAGTGTCTTTACCCTTGCTGAACTAAGGGAAAAAGAGTGGAACTGAACTATAGTTAAATTCTTCTCTTTTCATATGTCTGAAAATGATCATTGGCTCTTTCATCTTTCATTTTCCTCTGGAAAGAATATATATCAGTTTGTGCATTTTGTGTGACCAGGGTGAGGGGAATCACATAGGATTATGAAGCAGTTAAATGGCCTTAAGAAAAGGATCATGCGATTCTGGAGTGAGAGAGGAGGATGATAGCTCCAAGTGGTGAATCTGTGGAAAGTATAAAGAAGGCTCCAAAGCAGGAACAGTACAGAGGTCCTGATAGAGAGTCATGAAATGTCTTTAGCCGTGAAATGTGCTTGAAACCCAGGCTCAAAGAGAAAAGGATTTTCCTGCGTGCTCTACGGAAGTTCAATCTTGGATGAATGGGGGAAAATGTAAGGCTAAACTCAAGATCTGGACTGGCCACGAGGGAGAGGCTTGCTCATTAGAGTGACTGGAAGGAAGTGAGAGGATCTGAAAGAGAATCTTAAAGGAAGGTTAATAAGAAGAACATACGAATATGATGTTTATTTACCTGAAATGTAAGCGTGTGTTTAGAACCTCTAAGATTCCCTCCCAACTACAGCTGTGCTTTGTAATTTTGTGTGTGATCTATTTCAGTAGGTCATGAAAGAGTGAGAGTGGGATGCTGTGATACATCAGTAGAGAAGAAGAAATAAATGCCTTAAATCGTCTAGAGAGGGTCTGTGAAGGAACAGCCTGCCCTGGTCATCTAGGTAGAGTTGCAGAAAGTAACCCAGGGCAGCAGGGGTAGAATCCAACCAGGAAGTCTGCTTTAGCCTCGCTCTGCAACTCCTGCTTTCCCCACTCCCCTCCCCAACATTGTCCTAGCTACAAAATAATTCTGAAAAGTTAATTGCATTACTTTGATATTCTTAATAAAAATCTCATAGGTGGAATACAGTGCTCAGTCTCTCTGTCCTGCTTTGATTTGTTTAAAATTATTAAGCCTTGGAGAAGCCCTTGTGAGTTTCACTTTCTATTTCCTCTCTGAAAGATGATTTTGCTTTTGATATTATTATAGCTTTTATCTTCCGATGTATGACGATTTTTGCCCCACTGTATCCTCATGAAAGCTTTATGATATGAAATAAAATATACATTTCTAAATTCCAAAAGGTGTAATTTGAAAGAAATGTTGAGCAGTTAATTGATTCATTTTAACTTTTTAGAAAAGTCAAGAGTCCTAGTACAGATTCCCTGTGCCTAAAAGATGCACGATATTCTATAAGAAAATAAGTTGTAATAACTAGTTTTAATGCTACCTTTTAATCTCTTTTACAATATTATGAATAAATAAAACATTTCTCTCTTTTTTTTAAAGAAAACTGGTGATTTATTTGCTATCAAAGTATTTAATAACATAAGCTTCCTTCGTCCAGTGGATGTTCAAATGAGAGAATTTGAAGTGTTGAAAAAACTCAATCACAAAAATATTGTCAAATTATTTGCTATTGAAGAGGAGACAACAACAAGACATAAAGTACTTATTATGGAATTTTGCCCATGTGGGAGTTTATACACTGTTTTAGAAGAGCCTTCTAATGCCTATGGACTACCAGAATCTGAATTCTTAATTGTTTTGCGAGATGTGGTGGGTGGAATGAATCATCTTCGAGAGAATGGCATAGTGCACCGTGATATCAAGCCAGGAAATATCATGCGTGTTATAGGGGAAGATGGACAGTCTGTGTACAAACTCACAGATTTTGGTGCAGCTAGAGAATTAGAAGATGATGAGCAGTTTGTTTCTCTGTATGGCACAGAAGAATATTTGCACCCTGATATGTATGAGAGAGCAGTGCTAAGAAAAGATCATCAGAAGAAATATGGAGCAACAGTTGATCTTTGGAGCATTGGGGTAACATTTTACCATGCAGCTACTGGATCACTGCCATTTAGACCCTTTGAAGGGCCTCGTAGGAATAAAGAAGTGATGTATAAAATAATTACAGGAAAGCCTTCTGGTGCAATATCTGGAGTACAAAAGGCAGAAAATGGACCAATTGACTGGAGTGGAGACATGCCTGTTTCTTGCAGTCTTTCTCGGGGTCTTCAGGTTCTACTTACCCCTGTTCTTGCAAACATCCTTGAAGCAGATCAGGAAAAGTGTTGGGGTTTTGACCAGTTTTTTGCAGAAACTAGTGATATACTTCACCGAATGATAATTCATGTTTTTTCGCTACAACAAATGACAGCTCATAAGATTTATGTTCATAGCTATAATACTGCTACTATATTTCATGAACTGGTATATAAACAAACCAAAATTCTTTCTTCAAATCAAGAACTTATCTATGAAGGGCGACGCTTAGTCTTAGAACCTGGAAGACTGGCACAGCATTTCCCTAAAACTACTGAGGAAAACCCCATATTTGTAGTAAGCCGGGAACCTCTGAATACCATAGGATTAATATATGAAAAAATTTCCCTCCCTAAAGTACATCCACGTTATGATTTAGATGGGGATGCTAGCATGGCTAAGGCAATAACAGGGGTTGTGTGTTATGCCTGCAGAATTGCCAGTACCTTACTGCTTTATCAGGAATTAATGCGAAAGGGGATACGATGGCTGATTGAATTAATTAAAGATGATTACAATGAAACTGTTCACAAAAAGTCAGAAGTTGTGATCACATTGGATTTCTGTATCAGAAACATTGAAAAAACTGTGAAAGTATATGAAAAGTTAATGAAGATCAACCTTGAAGCGGCAGAGTTAGGTGAAATTTCAGACATACACACCAAATTGTTGAGACTTTCCAGGTCTCAGGGAACAATAGAAACCAGTCTTCAGGATATTGACAGCAGATTATCTCCAGGTGGATCGCTGGCAGATGCATGGGCACATCAAGAAGGCACTCATCCAAAAGATAGAAATGTGGAAAAACTACAAGTCCTGTTAAATTGCATGACAGAGATTTACTATCAGTTCAAAAAAGACAAAGCAGAACGTAGACTAGCTTATAATGAAGAACAAATCCACAAATTTGATAAGCAAAAACTGTATTACCATGCAACCAAAGCTATGACGCACTTTACAGATGAATGTGTTAAAAAGTACGAGGCATTTTTGAGTAAGTCAGAAGAATGGATGAGAAAGATGCTTCATCTTAGGAAACAGTTATTATCTCTGACTAATCAGTGTTTTGATATTGAAGAAGAACCCGGAAGTGCACCATCTTGCCTCCGTTCGTCCAAACAATACTAAAAAAGGATTTGTTGGTTATCTGAAATTCAAATCTACCTGTGTATCCTTGATTTATATTTACTAATTCTGAAAAACCTACTTCTAGACTTCTCAGTCTCCTACAGAAATTATTTTTGGTGGTTTCAGCTAAGAGTCAAAAGTTCAACTATATTTGGTTATACCAGTGCAAATGTCTGTCCAATTTCCTGCACAGTAGATCAACTGATATAAAGGGAGTTGCCAAGGAATACAAAGAATTACACAGAACAGTCAGATTGGAAATGGAATATGCCCCATGTTGGGAAGAAAATCATTTTTATCCTAGTAAAGGAACTGACCACTTGATGTCTTAAGTGGTCATTACCTGTCATTATTCATTGAATAGCAAAATGCAATATACCTCCAAATCCCCAAAGGAGCCTGAGACTGGAAGAGCATATAAAAGAGGTAAAAAGAAAGCCAGGCCAGTGTCCTGGAAACAGACAGGAGAGACGGACAGTGTCAAATGCTGTAGTTTGGCTGAGTAAGATGAATGCCACTGGACTTGACAATGTGCAGGCCAACGGTCATATTAATAAAGGGCAGTTCTATGGCCAGGCATGGTAGCTCACTCCTGTAATCCCAGCACTTTGAGGGGCTGAGGCGGGCGGATCACTTGGGGTCAGGAGTTTGAGACCAGCCTGGACAACATGGTGAAACTCTGTCTTTAATAAAAACACAAAATACCCCGGCACAGTGGCTCAAGCCTGTAATCCCAGCACTTTGGGAGGCCCAGGTGGACAGATCATTTGAGGTCAGGAGTTCGAGACCAGCCTGATCAACATGGTGAAACCTGGTCTGTACTAAAAATACAAAAAAATTAGCCTGGCATGGTTGTGCATGCCTGTAGTCCCAGCTACTTGGGAGGCTGAAGCAGGAGAATCGCTTGAACCCGGGAGGCGGAGGTTCCAGTGAGCTGAGATTGTGCCACTGCAGTCTAGCCTGGGTGACACAGCAAGACTCTGTCTTTAAAAAAAAACACACACACAAAACAATTAGCCAGGTATGGTGGTGCATGCATATAATCCCAGCTATTCAGGAGGCTGAGGCAGGGGCATCACTTGAACCCATGAGGCAGAGGTTGGAGTGAGCCGAGATCATGCCACTGCACTCCAGCCTAGGTGACAGAGTGAGACTCCATTTCAAAAAAAAAAGCAGATTTTGGTTGAGCAATTGGAGTGAAAATGATAAATGATATAAATGATTATGTTCAAAACAACTGAGGGAGGGGACCGGGGGACAGAAATAATATGTAACTAGTTAGAGTAGTTTATCAGCAAAAAGAAGTAGAGAACTGAGGTGACAAGTGGAAGGAGAAGTGGGATCTGGAGAACCATCTCTTCAGCTGGGCAACAACATAAAACAGCCTGTGTGTGTGGTGATGGACTGATCCTGCAGAAAAAGAAGACGTTTTTTCTTTTCCTTTAGGAGCTACTCTGTTAATTGAAGACAAGGAAAACTTGATGGAAGAAAATGAGACAGTGAGAAGATTGCTAGAGCAATGGCCTTCAGTTGGTAAGAGCTGATAATATTCAAAACTGAAGTAGAAGGATTAGCCTTAGATAGAAGCACAGATAGGCAGTACATCCACGGTAATGAGAGGAAATGCAAAGTGTGTGGTACAGGGCTAGATAAGGCAGTAGGAGATCGTGGAAGCTCTCTTCTGATGGCTTCTATTTTCTCAGAGAAAAAGGAAACAAGGTCATCAGTTAAAAATGAGGGTGGGGAAGAGATAATAGCGGTATGAAGAGAGTGGGAATGGTATGGAGCAGTCACATGAATGGAATTGGGGAAATGTAGTATGACTGACAGGCATACTGTCATATAAGGGCCCGCTTGAAGTTAGCAATTCTAAATTTAAAGGGAGGCCTGTTTAAATTTAAAGGGAGCAAGGTTTTGTAGATTTTCTCCAACTATGATCTAGTAAAGTGGTGAAGACCTAGAGTAGGCAGAGAGTGGGATTTAAACAGGGTTGGGATCTAACGAAGAGAGATTAATGACACAAAGTTCAGCAACTCCTCTGTAGCATCAAAGTGGGAGTAATTGTACCTGGGATGTCTTCTCCCTAGTGTAAGAGAACAATGCTGGGACCTTCAGCTGCCAACAGACACTTGATTGTAACACTTTGTAGGATCCTTGACTATGTGTTGTCTGAAGTGGAGGATTAGCATAAACACACACATATGATACCTCCAACAGCATTAAAAATGTGATCCAGTCAAGATAGCCTTCATAAGAAATGCTTCTACTCAAATTTCCACTCATTAGTGCTTCCTATCTTTCGCAGTTTGCTAACTTGGATCGGGAATGAAAAAATGGGTTGGCTCCTGCTGGGGGAATTTTTTAATGTTACCATTCAGTGTTTTGTGGTTTCCTGTATTAGAAAATGGCTGTTTACTCAGTTTTGATTGTTGATGAGAATAGACATAATATCTGTTTTTGGTGGCTCTGAATACTTTCACATGTTGATTAACCCATCAACCATGTTTACTAAACTCCTACTCTATGCAAAGCCCTAGCTGATAAAATAGTGTAAGGCACACTGTTCCTCACATTAATGGCCTTAAAAGCTTACTGGGGCCAGACATTGTGGTCATGCCTGTAATCCCAGCATTTTGGAGGCCACGGTGGGAGGATCAGTTGAGCCCAGGAGACCAGCCTGGATAACATAGTGAAATTCCACCTCACAAAAAATAAAAAATAAAAAGTAGTGGGGTATGGTGGCACAAGCCTGTAGTCACAGCTGCTCACTAGGCTGAGATGGGAGGACTGTTTAGCTGGGAGTTTGAAGTTGCAGTGAGTTGTGATCACACCACTTCACTCCATTCTAGTCGACAGAGTAAGACCTTATCTCAAAAAAAGAAAATTTGTATTGAGTAGGTAATAAACAGTAAAAATCTTTTTACCTAAATGGCAAATGAGAGAAAAATTTTTCTAGCAGTTCAGAGAAAAAGCTAGGGTTTGAGTGGTTAGGACAGGCTTTATAGAGGTAGGCCTTGAGGTATAGAAGATGCTAAATTGGGGAAGAAAGTGAAGTGGTCCTGGAGAAGATATTTATATAAAGGAAGGTTTGATAACGAAAGGGTGAATGTACTCGAGGGGAGGAAAAGACTCAGCCTGCTTAGGGCAGTGTTGTTGAAAAGGTTAGTTTGAGCTAAGAAACAGAGAGTCTTAAGGGCTGACTAAGGAATTTTGCCTTTATTTTTGACATCATTAAATGCCATTGAAGGTTATTAGCAAAGGAGCAGTGGTGTGAAACACTGATATTTTATAGCTGATCTCCTCACGGTGCTTGGGTATCCTAACAGAATGTTGTTAGGGCAGGCTATATTTTGGACAGTGGCTGAAAATAAATAATAGCTATATAATATTCATTATATGACTGTACCACAATTTATAGTCTCAATCCATATTTTTAAAGCATTTTCCACAATTTGTTAGCATTAAAAGCAATATTGCAAAAGGCATTCTTGTGTGTAAACCTTTGTACACGTGCCTAATTATGCTGGACAAATTAATAGGTCACAGTATATAAATATTTTATTTTTATTTATTTACTTTGAGATGGAGTTTTGCTCTTGTTGCCCAGGCTGGAGTACAGTGGCACAATGTCAGCTCACTGCAACCTCCACCTCCCGTGTTCAAGCAATTCTCCTGCCTCAGCCTCCTGAGTAGCCAGGATTACTGGCACGCACCACCATGCCTGGCTAATTTTTGTATTTTTAGTAGAGATAGTTTTCACCATGTTAGTCAGGCTGGTCTCGAACTCCTGACCTCAGGTGATCCACCTGCCTCGGCCTCCCAAAGTGCTGGGATTACAGGCATGAGCCACCGTGTCTGGCCTATAAATGTTTTTAAAGTGTTCTTATCTATATTAATTACATGCCTAACATTGGTGTATGCAATTTTTTTTCTGAAACATTCACAGCTCAGTATTCTTACAGATTTTGGTTATTTGTGGGAAAAGGCTATTTCCTTATTTGGTGTTTATTTCTTTGAGAGTTTACTTCTTTGATAAGGTTAAACTTTTTCACATATATATGAATAGTTAATGTTTTTTGGTTTGAATTGCTTTTAGCAGTTTAGTTTTCCATTGGGAATATTCATTGTTTTCTTTCTGTTTTGTAAAGACTTTTTTTGTATTCATATATTTACATATATTTGTAAAAAGTGCTACAATTTTTTGTGTTTGCTTTTTAACTTTGTTTATAAAAATTTCTGATAATTTAAAAAATTAGGATTTTACAAGCTTTTCATTTATGGTAACGTGGCACTATGTTAAAAAATGTCCCATCAGCCCAGCTCTTTGGGAGGCTGAGGTGCTTGAAGGCAGGAGTTTGAGATAAGCCTGGGCAACAAAGCAAGATCCGGTCTCTACAAAAAATAAAAAATAACATGGATGTGGTGGTGCATGCCTGTAGTTCCTGCTACCTGGGGGGCTGAGCTGGGAGGATTACTTGAGCCCAGGAGTTCAAGGCTGCGTGAGCCATGATTGTGCCATGCACTCTAGGCTAGGTGACAGAGGAAGACCCTGTATCTGAAAAAAGAAAAAAAAAAAGGCCCATCAAAAGACTATATAACAATTTATATTTTCTTAAGTATTTTGTGGTTTCTTTTTTTAAAACAAATTTAAATGTAATACATCCGGAATTTATTTTAAAGTAAGATGAAGGCAGGAATGTCATTTTATCCTCCCTCCTTTCCTTCCTCCCTGCCAATGATTTGCTATTTGTCTTAACCCTACCTATGCCAATTTCTGCTGGTTTGAATTATGTCGCGTTTATCATCCCTGAAATCTCCATCATAATTAATTATAGTTCTGGTCTTTTTATGCTGTTTCATTGCTTTGCTGCCTATTGCTACACTAGTATTAAATGGTTTTCATCAATATGCCTTTATAACAGAATTTTGTATCTGGCAGGCAAGACTCTCCTTGACCTCTGTCCTTTTTTGACCTTTTTTTGGGGGGGGAGTGGTGGGGTGCCAATCACTATTCATACATGCTGATTTTTACCAGGTAAACTTTATAATTATCTGATAATTTGTAAAAAATTCCTAAGATATTTCATTTGACATTGTATTAAATGTACACATTGATTTGGTGAAAAATGGAATACCTAGAATATTAAATATTAGAATCCAATAATGTGGTCTATCTCTCCATACATGTACATTTTTTTTCTTAAGGCCATTGTTAACATCTTTTAGTTTCTTCACATATCCTACAAATGTGTTAAGTTTATCCTTGTGTTTCTTCTTTTCTTTTTTTTTTTTTTTTTTTTTACATTGTTAAAGTGAATAGGATATTTCCCATTATATTTTTAAACTACTGGTTTCTGGTAAAAAGGAAAGCTGTTTATTTAGGACATTTTCCTTTTTTTCCTAAGCTTGTCTTCCCTTGGCTTTATGACTCTTCTCTTTCCTGGAATGCCTCAGATCTCACCTAGGGAAGCAGTGCGGAGTAACAGAAAAAACTTTGGTTTAAAATCATGTCTTTGACTCTTGGTTCTGTACTTAGTAATTGCATGACCTTGAACCAGTTAGTTAACTGGTTTCAGTTTCTTCTTCTGAAAAATAGGGATCATAAAACCAGCCTCATGGATTTGTTGTGAGGATTAAACTAAATAATATGTACTACACTCTTACTAGGTTCCAGTCCCTAGCATGATGCACGTATAAATGCTCAATAAATGTCTGTTGGATAAATACTGTTAATAGAGACCCACAATCTCCTAAAAGTACACCATGAGCATTTGTCCCTTGTACTTTTTGAGAGAAGAAGGTAACACATTATTAGATAAAATGTCACTGAGCAATTTTTAATCTGCAACCTGGTGCCATGAATGAACAAACTGGGAAATAAGAGTAGGGAGGCTTCCTGTGATGGAGGTGGCTACATAAATGGAATAATTCCAGGGGACTCAGAAACCTACTGTTCATACCTGTTTCCCAGCCCTTGGCCACAGTGTCTGAAATGAAGTCGAAAGCCTGCTGTTGGGCCAGACAGCATTCTCCCCTTGGGTTCTCTTTGAAAATACAATCATATTTGGACACTGATATAAATCAGTTTATGAAATCACTTTTTTTTTTTTTTTCTGTAGAGATGAGATCCAGGGACTGTGATATTTCTGGTGCCTATGGAAAGAGAAGACACAGGCCAGGTGTGGTGGCTCATGCCTGTAATCCCAGCTCTCTGGGAGGCTGAGGTGGGCGTATCACAAGGTCAAGAGATCGAGACCATCCTGGCCAACATGGTGAAACCCCATCACAACTAAAAACACAAAAATTAGCTGGGCATGGTGGTGTGCACTGGTAGTCCCAGATACTTGGGAGGCTGAGGCAGGAGAATCGCTTGAACCTGGGATGTGGAGGTTGCAGTGAGCCGAGATTGTGCCACTACACTCCAGCCTGGCGACAAAGTGAGACCCCGTCTCAAAAAAAAAAAAAAAAAAAAAAAAAGGAAAGGGAAGACACAAAAAATGGAAAAGGAGGATTTCAAAGACTAATTTTGCTGACATGACATTTTCCCCAGTAGTTGCCCTGGGTAAGGAAACTCATTTGCAAATGATGAGCTCTTATTTTCAGTTCAGGGTATTTCCTATTAGTCGGTTATCATTATGGCTTATAAATATGTCCATTGTAAGTTTGCTAAGTATACAGCAATTCCCCAGAGGCTGGTTAGTCCTTGGTAAATTTATGAATTTAACAATTTCAGGAACAAGGGGTCGAGAGGTAAGGTACAACAGCCATGAGGTTGGAAGGAAAGAGCTAACACCCTGTGTCTTACCGTGTTAGTCACTGAAAGCTATTGTTTGATTCCTATGGCAAGTGTCTTCTTAAAACAAATCTTCTCTGAGAATTGTCTTTCCACTGCTGTCTAGACAAGTTAATTATACTGGTCATTTTCTTGTTATTGACAGAGTTTTGGAAACAGTAAATCCTAAGAACCCCAGAGAATCTTGAACTTTCTAACAGGAGCTTCAAGTTTTCTGTTTTTCTGTCCTGAATGGAGATTAATTTTACAAGGTTATTAACTTCAACCAGTGAAACACCAAAAATGCTTCACTAGGAACACGTCCAATATCAGTGATCACATTTAAAAATCCTAAGTGAATAATTACATCAATTACCTAAGGACTCTTCTAATGTCTTACTTTCCTGTCTCACTGACACTATCGAATAAAAATCTAAACTCTTGTTTCTCTAGTATTGCTTTATTTCTGCTACCAGCATTCTCTTCTTGGCAAATCAGAAGTCATCCATCCATCCATCCATCCATCCATCCATCCATCCATCCACCCATCTAGTCATTCAGGCGATAGAATTGAGAACATACTTAAGAGCATACTTAAATGCACATTACCTAGTTCTATGCTGGGTAATGTAGAGGTACAAAAAGCAGAATAAAATACTATCCCTGATCTCAAACTATTTACATTTCCCATAGAAAGACAAGACATGCTAAGACTCTGTGTCTGTTTCCTTTCACAGAAAAGTCTCTCAAGAATTGTCTGTGCTTGCAGGTTACATTTTCTCATTTTTCATTATCTCCTCAATCTACTCTCATTGGTCTTCTGTCTCACCACTCCACTAAAGTGCTCATGATATTTCCAAATCCAATGGTCACTTTTCTGTCCTTATATTATTTGACTGCCCAGAAGTTGATGACTGCCTTGCCTCTTGGACACTCTTCTTCTCTTGTCTTCTATGATGCTTCATCTCCTGGCTCTCCTCTCCAACTCATTGGGTGCTCAGTGTTACTTATTTTGCCAGTTTCTATTCCTCTTATAACCATCTAAATGTACACCAGAGTCCTAGGCCTTCATTGCCTCCTTCTCTTCACCTACTTTGAGTATCTCATCTACTCCCCTGGCTTTAAATACTATGCATATGCCAATGATCAGATTAATTTCCTTCTCCCTTGCCTTTCTGATGTATTTATTGAGACACGGTCTCACTCTGTCACCTAAGCTGGTTTGCAGTAGTGAGATCTCAGCTCACTGCAACCTCCACCTCCCGTGCTCAAGTGATTCTCCCATCTCAGTCCCCCAAGTATCTTGGACCACAGGCATGCGCCATCAGGCTCAGGTAATATTTTGCATAGTTTGTAGAGACAGGATTTTGCCATATTGTCCAGGCTGATCTCGAACTCCTGAACTCAACTCATCTGCCTGCCTCGGCCTTCCAAAGTCCTGGGATCACAGGTCTGACCTACCACACCCGACCCTGTCCCTTACCTTTCAATGAGCTCTACTCACCTGAAATCTCCACTGGGATGTCTAATAAGCTTTTCAAAATTAATTTGCAAAACAAAGCCTGTGATTCTCAATCTCCTTTGTCTCAATTCACACCACCCATTTATTCAGTTGCTCAGGTACAAACCTAGGAACCATTATTAATTTATTTTCTTTTTTTTACTCTCATATATGATCCATTATTATTACTCTCATATATGATCCATTATTACCTCACATTATGATCCTATTATAGACTCTACCCCCAAAGTAGAGTGCCACTTTTATTTATTTCCACAACTACTATCCTATATCCTAGTCTAAGCTACCATTATCTCTTGTCTGAGCCACTGAAATAGCCCCTAACTTAGTTTACTCCTACCTCATTATAATTAATTCTCCAGAATTATCTTTTAAAAATACAAATCACACCACTCACCCTAGTGCAAAACCTCCAGTGATTTTCAAATCCTCTTGGAATAAAATCTGGTTGCCTTATTATGACCTGTAAGAGACTATATTATCTGGCTCTGCTTATAATTCCAATCTCAGCATATAACAGTTTTTTCCTCTTCGCTTAGTACGCTACCAGCACACTGGCCTTCTTTTTGGTCTTTGAACAGGCAAAGCTTGCACCCAAGGGCATTTGTATTTGCTATTCAGTCCAAAAGTTCTGTCCCCACATCTTTACACACCTAGCTTCTCAGTATCCTTCAGGTCATAGCTCACATGTGGTCTCTTTCTTAGAGAGACCTTTTCTAACCATGCAAAGGTAAGCAGCCTTCCTTCCAGTGCCTTTTCACTGTCCATTACCTTGTTTCATTTTCTTCACAGTAGGTACCATTGTCTGAAATCATCTCATTAAATGATTTGTTTATGTATTTATTGTCTACCGTTCCCTCTCTGGAATGTCAACTCTGTGAGATCTGGGATTTTATGTGTCCTATTCACTGCTGTATCTTTACTACTTAGGATGATGTTCTGCACAGAAAGGCTCAAAATATTTGTTCAATGAATGAATAAATGAAAGATTCTTTAGCAGCTCCTCATTACATTTAAGGTAAGGTTCAAAATACTTCATAGGTTTTAGAAGCCAATCCTTGCTGCTTTCTCTAGCCTTATTTTTTTTTTACCACCAGATCACTTCTGAACTCTGCTTGGCTTTGACTATATAGTATTACTTTTTACAATTTCTGGACTTTTGCACGTATTGTTCTTTTCCCCTGGATGCACTTCCTTCTCTGTATCCATCTTTGCCTGGATAATTAATTTCCACTTACCTTTTAAGTCTTAGCTTAGAGTCCACTCTCTGTGGTGGTGGTGGCTGGTAATCTTGCCAAGCTGCTTCCCATCAGACCAGGAAGATTGGAGTCCTCATTTAGAAAGTTCAGAGGTCTCCTTGTCTTCTTGGAATTGGGTATTCCCATAAATATCAATACCAATAAAAATGTTGGTGGTTTTGACTGAGACAATGGTGTGACAATTCTCAATGAAGGCTTGTTTTAAACCATCTATCACCATAGCAATCAGAAAATAGTTGTAGTGACTAATATAGTAATAAAAAAAAAAGATTAGGTTAAACAAGGTGTTTCCTATGCAAACTGATGGCTTTTGGTTTCTCGCCCTTCTGCTCTTGGGCCTCTCAGATCTTTGCTGTGCTTCCTAAGAAATGCTCATGTTTGGGAATTGGTCTCTAATCACCGTTTCGTGACTGTGTTTCTAGGTCAAAGCCAGACATCTGATTAAATTAAATTGGTCAAAAATCCTTGCGCTTGAGAATGGGAGTTTGCCATCTATAAAAGGCATTCTTTTCTTCGGGGAAGACAACTGAGGAGGAAAAGAACAAGCAAATACGATCATATTTATCATCCATGTGTGGCAGGTACCTGTAATCCCAGCTACTTGGGAAGCTGAGGCAGGAGAATCGCTTGAACCCGGGAGGTG
Organism: Piliocolobus tephrosceles; assembly: GCF_002776525.5. Lineage (NCBI taxonomy): Eukaryota > Metazoa > Chordata > Mammalia > Primates > Cercopithecidae > Piliocolobus > Piliocolobus tephrosceles. The sequence continues at coordinate 26,466,268 of NC_045434.1, read as the reverse complement.
GAGGTTGCAGTGAGCAGAGATCACACCACTGCAGTCTAGGCTGGGAGACAGAGGAAGACTCTGTCTCAAAAAAAAAAAAATTCTTTTTTTAATGTTTCCTCCTTGCCTGTAGGAAAAAAGCTCCAACTTCCTTTCTTCCATGTATCTCTCCTGAACTTCCAGGCTGGATTATGTTCCCCATGGTCTCTGCACTAACACTTCCATCACAAATTACCACATGATAATTATCTTTCCACTTATAGATTAGCAAATAAAGTTTCAAACATATCTATAATCTATATAAAATCAATAATCCTTTTCTAACTTGGCATTTAATAAATACTTGTTGAGTTTGTTGAATAAGTTATGGAAGAAAATTAAAGTAAACATGTCAACAAAAAAAATCACAAGATCATATGTAAGTAAATGTGATTTACAGAGTCAGAAGAATGTCTTGAACTGCAGAGTAGTTAAATATCTCTGTGGGCTGAGGTAGCCAGGGGAGGCTATGTAGGAGCACAGCCTTAGAGGTTGGATACAGTTGGACAAACAAGATGGAGAGAGGACATTATTCCAAAAATAGCAGCAGAGAGGCACAGGCCAGTGAGTGGACAAGTACTGCAGTGGAACTAGTGCCACAAAATCAGGTTAAAGTCCATTTAGGCAGAGCTCTGATGCCCAGGCTAAGGAGTCAGAGCCTTTTTCCTACAGGCAAGGAGGAAACATTAAAAAAAAAATTTTTTTTTTTTGAGACCGAGTCTCACTCTGTCTCCCAGCCTAGAGTGCAGTAGTGGGATCTCTGCTCACGACAACTTCTACCTCCCAGGTTCGAGAGATTCTCCTGCTTCAGCTTCCTGAGTAGCTGGGATTACAGGTACCTGCCACTCTACACCCAGCTAATTTTTGTATTTTTAGTAGAGACGGGGTTTCACCATGTTGGCCAGGCTGGTCTCGAACTCCTGACCTCGGGTAATCCACCCACCTCAGCCTCCCAAATTGCTGGGATTACAGGCATGAGCCACCACACCTGACCAAAAATTTTTAATTGTACAAATAATATGCTGTACATTCTATTTAAGGAAAACTTATTTTGTCATGGAATGCAGAATGTGTTGGAAGGAGGAAGGAAGGCTTACATTTAACAAGGGGCTTTGGAAGGAGTATTGGGATGAGAAAGACAGCAGCCAGTCATAGAGATGCAAAGCATTAGGGAGTTGATAATCCACTGATGCTTCACTTAAAAGTATAAACATACGTGACTTCCTCGTGGTTTTTGTGGACTCCTAATCCTATATTCGTCATATGCCTAGAGTGTCAAACATCCTTTACCATTTTAAAATCTAAAGTCCAACATCCTTCCTATTAGGGCCTTCCCTCCCTCGTTTCCTTTCTTCTCCCCTCCCCACTTCTTTCCTTCCTCTCTACTGAAGTGTAATAGATAGACAGTAAACTGAACATTTTAAAAGTGTATAACTTGATGTTTTGACATATGTGTGCACCTATGAAACCATCAATCACCCTCAAAAGTTTTCTTGTGCCCCCTTTTTAATCCAGTTGTCCTTTCTCACATACTCTACTATACCTGCCCCCCCCCCACCAGTAGGCAAAATTGTTCTGCTTTTGGTTACTATAGGTTAGTCCTCATTTTCTAGAATTTCAATATAAATGGAATCATTCGATATGTATTACTTTTGTCTGACTTTTTTCATTCAGCCTTACTGTTTTGAGGTTCGTCCTTGTTATGTGTTTATTCCTTATTCAACCGTTTACTCCTTTTTCTACTGCTGTGTACTATTTCATTTTGTGGATACACCACAATTTGTTTATGTATTCACTTACTGAAGGACATTTAGGTTGTTTCCAGTTTGTGGCTCTTTCAAATAAGGCTGCTATAACCATTCATTGTATCAATATATATAAAGAAGTTTATTTTAAGAAATTAGCTCAGGTGATTATAAGGCCTAGCAAATCTTTAGGCGGGCTGGCCGACTGGAAACTCAGGCAGGAGTTGAGGTTGCAGTCTTGAGGCAGAATTTCTTTCTCTCTGGGAATCCTTACTTTTTGTTCTTAAGGCCTTCAACTGATTGGATGAAGCCCACCCACACTGTCAAGAGCAATCTTCTTTATTTCAAGTCAACAGATTGTAGCTGTTAACCACATCTATAAAATAGCTTCACAGACACACCTAGACTACTGTGTGATTCCACAACTGGGTATTATAGCCTAGCCAAGTTGACATACAAGGCTAATCATCACCTTTAAATACAACTCTGTGTGCACACGTTTTCATTTCTCTTGTGTAAATACTTAGGAGTAGAGTGGCTGGGCTGCAGGGTGGGTTTAACTTTCTAGAAACTGATAAAATGATTTTCTAAAGTAGATGCTTCATTTTACATTCCTGCTAGCAGTGTATTAGAGTTCTAGTTCCTCGAAGTCCCCTCTGTACCTTGGCTTTGAGAAAACAGCAAGTGTGCCTATCAAAGAATGGGGAGGGAACAGAGAGTGATTTTTTTGGGCGGGGGCTGGAGGCCAGGGGTTGGTGCTAAAGCTCACTCAAGCTCCTTTGGCAATAATATATATTAAATAATATATTTTGTTTGGAGTTTGGGTTGAGTTTTAAATGAACCTGGCTTCGGTATATCACAATGTCTTCCATCCCTCACTATGGCCTTTGTTTATCTGCTTGTTGTAGTTATGAACTAGGAGTGTTTTCTCCCCACTTCTGTCTGTTGATTGGTGGAAAAATATCTGATGACTTTTGTTATAGTTCAGGATAGGGCAAAGGCCATGTTTGCCAGCAGTCTCAGCTCACTCCAGTAAAATGAGGGGAGTGGGGGTTATTGGTCAGGTTTGTTTGTTTCTTCTCTGCTCTCAGCTGTGTTCTTAGCTCTTAGCTTAGCACTCTAGGTTGGAGTGCAATAGCACAATCAATCATAGCTCATTGCAGCCTTGAACTCCTGGGCTCAAGTAAGCCTCTCACCTCAGCCTTGTAGGTAGCTGGGATTAAAGGTGCAAGCCACAGCATGAAATTGGTGAGGGTTTTTTTTTTCCTCAAAAATTAATCTATCCATTTTCTCTCTTAGAGAGTGAAAACATATTGTTATCCAAAGTTTCCTCTTAGCTAGTGCAAGAGTCTGTGTTTCTGGAAGAACAGCTGTTGAAGTTGCTGATATAGTTATATGGGGAAGAACCCTTCCCTGTTTTCAGTGCTGCTTGCCTTTTCTGTTTCATTTCTTTTGCTCGTTTCATTTAGGAAGGGGGAGGGAAGTTCTCTGAGCTTATACTTGCATAACTATCGCTTTCAGTAGTCTTACAGCAGATATTAACAAAGCTATTCACTAAGTAAACTCATCAACTTTATGACATTAACTTTTTGATATGTAGTATATCTATTATTTTTCAAACTTTTAATTTTTAAGTAATTACAGATTCACAGGAAATTGCAAAAATATATGCCAAATGTCCTGTGTTCCCTTTACCCAGTTGCCCTCAATGGCAATGTTTTGTGTAAATGTAATCTGATATCGAAACTAGGATAATTGATGTTGGCACAATGTGCAGAGCTTTTTCACATGTCACCACTTTTATATACTCTTGTGTGTATGCGTATGTAGACCCGTACAATTTTATCACATGTAGATTCCTGTAATCATGACCACAACCAAGATATAGAATCCTTCAACCACAAGGCTCTTTTGTGCTACCCCTTTAAATTTACACCTTACCCTTTTCTCATTCCCCATTCCAAAACACAGTACCCACTAATCTGTTCTCCATCTCTATGATTTTGCTATTTTTAAAATGTTAAGTAAATAAAATAGTACAGTATATACCATTTTGAGATGCACTTTTTTTCCCACTCAGCATTAATTCCTTTGAGTTCCATCTGTGTTTCTGCATGTATCAAATAGTTCTTTTCTCTTTATTGCTAAGTAGCATTCCATTGTATGGATACACCACAGTTTGCCTAAGCATTCGCCCAATAAAGACATCTCAGTTGTTTCCAGTTTTTTATGAATAACGCTTCTATGAATGTTCATGTATAGGTTTTGTGTAAGAAAAAAATTCTTTTTTTCATTTATCTGGGACAAATGCTCAAGAGTATAATTGCTGGGTTGTCAGTACATGTTTAATTCCCTAAGAAACTGCCCAACAGTTTTCCAGAATGGACATACCTTTTTCACAATCCCACCAGCTTTTGGTCATGCCTCTCTCCTAAGCTCCGGAACCTTGCTTCCCACTGCCTCTTGGGTAAATGTGCCTGGATGTCTCACATCCAGGAACTCAGGTTGTTAAAACTTGAGCTCATTATTTTCCCCTAGACACCAATTATTTCTCTTTTATTTCTGTCTTTATTAACAGAAGTGTTTACTACCTGAGCCAGACACTGTGATCCACCATGTATTCCCTGTCTCTCTCACCTATTCCCATGTTTAATCCATCATTTGGATTGGTCCATTTTATCTCCTTTTTCTCAAATAGAGGAAAAGACAGATCATCATCAACCAGCAATTGTGACTATCCACATATTCACATAAGGATTTCCCAACTTGGGGTATTTTTGTCAAGTTGAAACCAGGCATTTTGGAGTTAGTAAGTGCAGTAATGTTTAAGGCAGAGAGAAGTAAAACAGACTAGTGGGTCACATATAAGCAGCCCTAAATTGTCAAGTGAACTCAAATCTCTGTACAGAGTAGCAGATTGCAAAATACAGACCTATTCTGGGGAAAGTTCTGGCCTTGGGTCTGCGTAGAATGTGCAAATGAATTCTAATGTATTTATGAAACAACTTCTTTCACCAGTGTGGACCCTGTCAATTAATCTTATATAGCAGAGTGTGCTGGCTTGGATCCACTATCAGTTGTAATATTTTATAGAATAGTCCTTAAAAGCCACGTAAGGGTCAAGTTAATAATTGTGCCTTAGTGGCTTTGTTACTAAGAAATCTTAGCTACTAGGATTTTTGAAGAAAATTTTCAAATTCCTTGTGAGATAAGCTAGAGCATGCTTGTTCCTGGTCAGCACTTTGGCCATTCAATATAATTTGAGGGCCATTACTCACTGTTGTTACTAGCTACACTTAACTAGGTATGTCACCTTCATGACTCCAGACCCCAAACTAGGTCTTTCTGGCCGGCGGAACAAATTATCTACCAAAATAATTCTCAGAGATGTGACATAATATTTGTGAAACGGTATCCTGAAATAAAGGCCCTGCCAGTGCTGAGAGGTAATATAAGGAAATGGTCAATCCAGAGGCAGGTACCAATCCTTTTAGTGGCTCCCTGGAGATCGCCTCTTCCTGTCTTCTCTTCCAGTTGGATAGACAATTCTACTTCAAGTGGAATATCAGCCGCTGGCCGTTTTGCTATTAGTATAAATGATTATTAAGTTGTTTGTGTTAAAAGAATCATTAATATCATGTCCCTGGGGACTCTGTAGTGTGACTGCTTGGCATAATTGTAGGCAAGGAAGCCAACCTGGCTTCCTAACAATAGGGAATATATTCAGGAAATTCCCCATTTAAGCTCATTTCCAGCTGGCTTTGTTTAGCTAGTGCTGTGGAAGAGTCTTTGGAAGTCAGAGCCATTGACACTTATTTCTTTCATTATGATCCAGGTTCCACCAGGTTATTGTGACTGTCATCAATAGCCTCCAAGGGAAAAAAAACTCACAAGAGTCAGCCTGGGACATATGAGAAAGAGACGCCAGTCTCCTACCTCTTGTTTCCTCACTTGAAGTGCAACCCATTTCCAACCATCTTTTCTTTCCAACTACTCAGGGTCCTGCTTTGATTTTTCTATGCACACAGCTGACATATGCTGGGCCTAAGAAAGGGAGGCTGCAGGACTGGACATGCCAGTTTGCTAGAGAACCAGCTAATCCTCTCTGAAGCTTGCCCAGTGAAGACCCAGATATTTACAAAATTATCAGGAAAGAGCTCATTCTCTTTCCTTCTGTATATTCTGTCTGTATTGGCTTTCCATTGCTTCAGTAATAAATTATCGCAAGTTTAGCAGCATACAATAAAAATTTATTATCTTATATTTCCATAGGTCAGAAGTCCGAAACAGGTCTCACCTGGCTAAAATCAAGGCATTACAGAGCTGTGTTCCTTTCTGGAGGTTCTAGGGGAGAATCCATTTCCTTGCTCATTTGAGTGTTTGGCAGAATCCAATTTCTTGTGGTTGGAGGACTGCTTTCTAGCTGGCTGTCAGATGAGGACTTTTTCCTATTTCTTAATGTCACCCATACTCATTGTTTTGTGACCTAGTTCTTCTATCTTAGAAGCCAGCAACAGTGGGTAGAGTCATTTTCATGCTCTGAATCTCTTTCCTTTTTTCTCTGTCTCATCTCTCTCTAATCCAGCTGGGAAAGGTTTTCTGCTTTTAAGGTCTCATGTGATTAGATTGGCCCATGTGGTTAATCCAGGATAATCTTACAATCTAAAGGTCTGAATCCTTAATCACATTAGCAAAGTCCCTTTTGACATGAAATGTAACATATTCACAAGTTCTGGGGATCAGCATTTGGGCATCTTTGGGTATCCATGATCTGTCTACCATACTATATGTAGGGATAGGATTCATGTATGCATTTATTCAACAAACATTTATTGAGTGCCTATTATATACCAGACAATTTGTAAGACACTGGATGGATATTCTGTTGTATCTCACTTGAGAACAGTGAGAGGTGATAAAGAGTTTGTGCACTGAACAAATTTACTGATTGAATTTTCTCTTGAGCCACACATTGTCCACAAGGAGAAAAGGCCTGGGAGGGACATGATAACAGGTTTCATTTCATTTTTCACAGATTAGGGGCTGGGCATAAAACAAAAAATTAATGGTATGAAAGTGCTATTGTAGAGGTTCTCTTAATTGAGAAAGAATCAATTCATGTAACAATATATAACGGCTTTTGATATGTGTCATGGTATCATGCTAATATATATAAATACAGTTTGTGCTCCATAAAAGCTTGCAATTTAGCTCAGGATGTGTGGCATTTCAAATAAATAACAATACAGAGCAATATTTCATATGATTAAAGCAACAGTTATGCTTCAGGCCACTTGTGATCACCCATGCCTGTAATCCCAGCACTTTGGGAGGCCGAGGCGGGTGGATCACTTGAAGTCAGGAATGAGACCAGCCTGGACAACATGGCGAAACCCCATCTCTACTACAAATACAAAAAATTAGCTGGGCGTGGTGGTGGGCACCTGTAATCCCAGGTACTTGGGAGGCTGAAGTGGGAGAATCACTTGAACCTGAAAGGTGGAAACTGTAGTGAGCCAAGATTGCATCACTGAGCCAGCCTGGGTGACAGAGTGACAGACTCCATCTCAAAAAAAAATGTCATGCTTCAGACCACAGGTGCACAACCATGTGTGCCAGCAACAGGGATTTAGGAGATTGTCAGAGTTAATGGGAGAGGAGGATCAGAGTTAAAAATACCAAGTGTGGACAAAGTCCTTCATTAAATGATGGACTATAAATAAAGGACAGAACTGTCCTTGTATATGTATCCTTTCTCTATTATCTGTCATATTATTTCTTTCAAAAAGAATACCTAGGAAAAGTTAGATCAAAATGCTATTACTCAAAACATTGACAACACCAAATGCTGGTGAGTATGTGGAGCAACAGGAACTCTTTCATTGCTGGTGAGAATGCAAAACAGTACATCCACTTAGGAAGAGCGTGGCAGTTTCTTACAACACTGAACATACCCTTACCATACACTCCAGAAATTGCACTTCTAGGAAAGGAGCCAAATAAAGCTGAAAATGTTCAATTCACACAAAAACATGCATATAGATGTTTATAGCAGCTTTACTCATGATTGCTGAAACTTGGAAGCAACCAAGGTGTTCTTCGATAGGTGAGTGAATAAATAAACTGTAGCACATCCAGACAACGGAATATTATTCAATGCTATAAATATCAAGCTATGAAGTCTTGAAAAGACATGGAAGAACATTAAATACATATTACTAAGTAAAAGAAACCAGTTTGAAAATCCTACATACTGTATATTGAAACTATATGACATTCAGGAAAAGGCAAAACAATGGAGACAGGAAAATTAGCAGCAGTTGTCAGGGATTAATGGGGAGGGAGTGATGAATAGGAAGAAGACCAAAGATTTTCAGGACAGCGAAACTATTCTTTATGATACTATAATGGTGAATACATGTCATTATATATTTGTCAAAACCCATAGAAGGTAAAACACCAAGATACATCCCTAATATAAACTATGGATTTTGGATGATAATGACACATCAATGTAGATTCATCAGTTATAATAAATGCACCACTCTGGTGCAGGATGCTGATACTGAGGGAGACTATCTGTGCTTCGGGGTAGGGAGTGCTATATGGAAACTTTCTGTACATTCTGCTCAATTTTGCTTTGTACATAAAACTCTAAAAAATAAAGTCTGCATTTTTAAAATGTTGTTTCTACTATTTTTTGAGTAGCTATTTTGTGCCAGACACTAAGCAAGGCTATGTTAGTTATCATTTGTCCTCACAGAAATCCCATAAAAGGGGTGTCATTATTTTTGTTGTACAAATGGGAAATCTTTTATTTGTGGAGATTATGTGACTTTCTTAAGGCTACCTAGCTGGTATGGTATGGCTGTGCCCCCACCCAAATCTCATCTTGAATTGTAGTTCCCATAATCCCCACCTGTCATGGGAGAGACCTTGTGGGAGGTAATTTAATCATGAAGGCAGTTACCCTCAGGTGTTTTCATGATAGTTAGTGCGTTTATCACAAGATCTGATGGTTTTATAAGGGACTTTTCCCTCTTTGCTTGGAACTTCTCTTTGCTGCCACCATGTTTGTAAGTTTCCTGAGGCCTCCCAGTCATGCTGAACTGTGAGTCAATTGAACCTCCATTCTTTATAAATTACCCAGTCTCGAGTATGTCTTTATTAGCAGCATGAGAACAGACTGATACAGTAAATTAGTACCATGGGGAGTGCCACTGCTGTAAAGATACCCAAAAATGTGGAAGTGACTTTGGAACTGGGTAACAGACAGAGGTTGGAACCATTTGGAGGGCTATTAGAAGACAGGAAAATGTGGGGAAGTTTGAAACTTTGTAGAGACTTGTTGAATGGCTTTGACCAAAATGTTGATAGTAATATGGACAACTAAGTCCAAGCTAAGATGGTCTCATATGGAGATGAGGAACTTGTTGGAAACTGGAGTAAAGGTCACTCTTGCTATGCAAAGAGACTGGCGACATTTTGCCCCTCCCCTAATCATCTGTGGAACTTTGAACTTGAGAGAGATGATTTTGGATATCTGGGGGAAGAAATTTCTAAGCTGCAAAGTCTTCAATAGGAAGCATAGCATAAAAGTTTGAAAATTTGCAGCATGATGATGCAATAGAAAAGAAAAATCCTGTTTTCTGGGGAGAAATTCAAGCCAGTGACAGAAATTTTCATAATTAAGTTGGTACTGCAGGAGGAGTTGAATGTTAATTACTAAGGTAATGGGGAAAATGTCTCCAGGGCATGTCAGACACCTTCATGACCACCCTTCCCATCACAGGCCTGGAGGCCTAGGATGGAAAAATGGTCTCCTCAGCTACTCCCAAGGCCCTCCTGCTTTATGCAGCCTCAGGTCATGGTGCCCTGTGTCCTAAATGCTGCAGCTCCAGCCATGGCTAAAAGGTGTCAATGTACAGCTCAAGCCATTGCTTCAGAGGGTTCAAGCCCCAACCAAGTCTTGGTGGCTTACATTTGGTATTGAGCCTGTGGGTGTACAGGAGTCAGGAATTGGGGTTTGGGAACCTCTGCTGCTTAGATTTCAGGGGGTGTATGAAAATGCCTGGATGTCCAGGCAGAAATTTGCTGCAGGGGCAGAACTCTCATGGAGAATCTCTGCTAGGGCCGTGCAGAAGGGAAATGTGTGGTCACAGCCCCCACACAGAGTCCCCACTGGGGCACTTCCTGGTGGTGCTGTAAAATGAGGGCTACTGTTCTCCAGACCCCCAGAGTGGTTTTTTGTTTGTTTGTTTGTTTGTTTTTTGGGTTTTTTTTTTTTTTTTTTGACAGAGTCTCGCTCTGTCACCCAGGCTGCAGTGCAGTGGCACAATCTCAACTCACTGCAACCTCCACCTCCCGGGTTCACGCCATTCTCCTGCCTCAGTCTCCCAAGTATCTGGGACTACAGGCACCCACCACCATGCCCGACTAACTTTTTGTATTTTTTAAGCAGAGATGGGGTTTCACCGTGTTAGCCAGGATGGTCTCAACCTCCTGATCTTGTTATCCGCCCGCCTTGGCCTCCCAAAGTGCTGGGATTACAGGCTTGAGCCACCGCACCCGGCCCAGACCCCAGAATGGTAAATCCACCAACAGCTTGCACCATGCTCATGGAAAAGCCACAGACCCTCAATGCCAGCCTGTGAAAAAGCAACCAGGAGGCAGGCTATAGCCTGCAAAGCCACAGGGGCAGAGCTGCCCAAGGCCATGGGAGCCCACCTCTTGCAGCAGTGTGACCCAGAAGTGAGACATGCAGTCAAAGGAGATCGTTTTGGAACTTTAACATTAATGATTGCCCTATTGTGTTCTGGACTTGCATGGTGTCTATAGCTCCTTTGTTGTGGCAGTTTCTCCCATTTGGAATCGGTGTATTTAACCAATACCTGTATGCTCATGGTATCTAGGAAGTAACTAACTTGCTTTTGATTTTACAGGCTCATAGGTGGAAGGGACTTGCCTTGTCTCAGGTGAGACTTTAAATAGTAAAATAGTGCTGGGCTTTGGAGCCAGATAATCAAGATTAGAATCCCAGATTCTAAATTACTAGCTGGTATATTAGTCCTTTCTCATTTTTAAATTAATGCTGGAATGAGTTAAGACCTTGGGGGACAGTTGGAAGGACATGATTGTGTTTTGAAAAGTGAGGACATGAGATTTGAGAGGGGCCCGGGGTGGAATTACATGGTTTGGCTGTGTCTCCATCCAAATCTCATCTTGAATTATAGTTTTCATAATCCCCATGTGTCATGGTGGGGACCTGGTAGAAGGTAATTTAAACATGAGGGCAGTTACCCTCATGCTGTTCTCATAATAGTGAGTGAGTTCTCATAAGATCAGATGGTTTTATAAGGGGCTTTTCCCTCTTTGCTTGGAACTTCGCCTTGCTGCCACCATGATTGTAAGTTTCCTAAGGCCTCCCCAGCCATGCTGAACTGTGAGTCAATGAAACCTCTTTTCTTTGTAAGTTATCCAGTCTCCCAGTCTTGGGTATGTCTTTATTAGCAACATGAGAAAGGACTAATATACCAGCTAGTAATTTAGAATCCGGGATTCTAATCTTGATTATCTGGCTCCAAAGCCCAGCACTATTTTACTATTCTACAATATTGTTTACTAATAAACAACAAATTTTCTTTTTATAAATGCAGTTGGAAATATTGTATTTAATAATATGCAGACATTTTATAACAGTCATTGAATCTTCAAGTAGGAAAATTGTCTGACTTAGGAAGTATGAAAATAAAAAGATGGATGAGAAAAACAGGAAATAAAGAAATACATAGGGAGTAGTTAAAACCCCTTTCCAAAGAAGAATACTACTCAAAGTCTATCTATAATTACAGTTTTGGGGGAGTAGTCTTTATCAGACCAACTGTCCCACAGAAACCAATGCTAATCTTTAGACTCTGGAGAGCAATAAAAAGCAACTGGAAATTAGAGAGGTGTCTACACGTGGAAGAAAGGAGTAGCGTTAAGACGAAAGAATTATTTTTTATTTTGTCTGAGAGGCAGGTAAAACCTGAAAGTTCCGAGATCTTACTGCCCTAAAGGAACAGAGGACCAAGTTTAGGGCAACCATAGTTGCTGGAAAATAAAACAAGAAATCCAGAAAAGGAGAAATCCAGAGAAAGGGAGACCCAAATTCTGTGTATAATGTGCCCAAATCTGTTCATAGCAGATGCCAAGAAGTGCCAATAAATCTTTTTTTTTTTTTTTGAGAGGGAGTCTCAGTCTTGTCACTCAGGCTGGAGTACAGTGGCACAATCTCAGCTCACTGCAACCTCTGCCTCCCAGGTTCAAGTGATTCTCCTGCCTCAGCCTTCTGAGTAGCTGGGACTACAGGTGCCCACCACCACACCCGGCTAACTTTTGTATTTTTAGTAGAGATGGGGTCACACCATGTTGGCCAGGCTGGTCTTGAACTCCTGACCTCAGGTGATCCGCCCACCTTGGCCTCCCACAGTGCTGGCATTGCAGGCATGAGCCCCTGTGCCTGGCCAGTAAGTCTTAAAGAACTAAACAAAGATTACTACAGCTTCCCATTACAGAGGACCTAGAATTTGGAGTTTGAGTCCAGTCAAGTTACCTGCCTGATGGAAAAAAAAAAAGTCAATACTCTCTCGAGAATCCAGAATCTCTATAATGTTTAATTCAAAATGTCTAGCATGCAATCAAAAATGATTTTGCATATTAAGAAACAAGGCAACGTGACTCATACTGTTTTTGTAATAAGGCAATGTAACAGAGACTGACCCCAGAATAATTCAGGTGTTAGAATGCGCAGACAAGAATTTTAGAAGAGCTGTTATAATTATGCTCAATAATGTAGAGAAATATGTGGTCATAATGAATGAACCAATAGGAGATCTCAGCAGAGAAATGGAAACTATTAAAAAACTCATGTGGAAATTCTAGAACTAAAAGATATAGTATATAAAGTTAAAAATTCACTGAATGCACTTAACAGCAGTTTGGACAAAAATGAAAGGTCAGTTAACTTGATGTCAGCTCAACAGCAATGATCCAATCCGAAGAACATAAAGGTTGGATAAAACAGAAAAGAAAGTAAGGACAAAGAGCCTCAGAAACATGTGGAACTAAGAAGTGAGTACGTAAGATAAGACAAATATGATTCTTTTCTTTCCCATAATCCACATTTTCTATATTCCAAAAGCACACTTCTTGCCTATACTAAATCTTCTGCCTTTCAGGATGATGTCAATATCTGGTTCATAGTTTTCTTTCCATGAGTCTGCAGTTCCTATCCTCAGTAGCTTTATTAGGTTTTTCACCCAGCTTTTAATGATCATTTTCCTTGTGCTAGGCACTGTGCTTAGCAGTGTCTATTTTTATATTGCTGTATAAAATAAAAAGATGAAATATGTATTCTTCTTGAAAGAACATGAAATGAGTGCTGCACTAGAGATGTAAACAACAGGCCGTTGTGTTATTATGATGGTGGGTCCAGGGGAGGAATCTTTGTGGACACTATCCACCTCCTTACATTGCAGAGTTCAGAAGAAATCGACCATGCAGTGTCTCAGCCCTTTCCTCCCTTCTCTTTGGAATTTGCCTGCCTGCAGAGAACCTGTGTCCTACTCTGCTCTATGATATGTGGTATTAGGAGTCTGATCCTGCATGATAAGTAGACTGAGTGGGTAAGTCTAACTCTGGAGTGCAATGTTAGGAAGCCAATTTTGCTGAAGACCTAAGCCAAGTTAATAAAAAAAAAAAATGCTTATACTAACATTTTTAGTCTTTTGATTCTATGACCTAGATACACCATAGTTTATATAGTTCCTGATTTTTAAAATTTTTTGTTATGGAAAATGATACTGTAATGAATAACTTTTTATATGTATACCTATGTGGGTATTTCTGAAGAAAGAAATGGAATTTCTGGGTCAATGGTAAAATTCTCATAGCTATTGACAAAATTTCTTTCATTGTAAATAATTTTTACTTGTACTAACATTTCACAACTTATCTCTTCATTTGGACCATTCACCCATTCTCATAAAACTTGCAAGATCTCCATTTTTATTTCCTCATTTATCCATATCTTAGTACTGTTAGTAGCCAATAAACTCCTGGAGACTGTCGGTTGCCTGGGGAAATTCTGTAAAACGTGCAGTATTTGCTGAAAAATGTGTAGTCTTCTATTCCTCAATAAGTCTCTTCAATTTAGATATAGACAACACAAATATAAGCAGTTTGCAAATATATGATTTAAACTTGTGAATGTGAAAGACTAAACAAAACTGATGTTTAACCATGTAAAATTTGTCATTTCCTGAGGATTTGTTTCTGGAGGAAAGTGATGAGAAAAATAGGATTTAAGTCATATTTGAGGATAAAGCCTTTTAATTCCACACTCTCTAAACCTGAACCATGCCAGTGGTGTTAGACAAAACAGTTCCGTTGTCATATCTCAGAATAACTTTACCAACATTATGATACTAGCAACTCACACATGTTTAGGTTATAAAGTTTATAAAAGACTTGCCACCCAAGTGGAATATAGATTAATCTTCCCATTCTACAAATAAAGAATGTTGTCTGAGGTTCAGAGAATACAAGTGTTTTGTCTAGTGTCACATTATAACTGACAGAAGGGGGATTTAAATTCAGGTCTACATTCTAATTTGAACTGATAAGAAAGACAGAGGGCAGATTAAACAGCATAGTGAATGACTATGGTTCTCTATCCTCTGCCTCCATCCATGTAAGGTTAAGCAGAGTACAACAGAACAGGGAAACGTGAGTGGAAAGGTGTTAGCAAGAAGTTGTTTCTTACTTTTCTGCTCTTGAACTCTCAGTTAACTGTCTGCTCAGGAATTATCATCCCCAAGATCTTCTCTCCCAGAGATTGGTGCTGCAACCTCTACACTGGACCTCTAGGGGAGCACTGATTCCTCCCTGCTCTAGTGTGAGAAAAAAAGTCCATAATGATTTATTAATTATGCTCCATGTGCCAGTTACTGGACTAGATTCTTTAATTTTATATTGTCTCACTGATACTGAAATTATTAATAGTATTCCCTTTTTACACATGAGGAAATTGCCAAAACTATACTAAGAACAGAATAATCGAATACATTTCCTTTTTCCTTGAAGTGGCAAAGATGAGTGGCAAATTCTTTTGAATTTTAAAATTAAAATAATGGAGAGGCGGAGCAAGATGGCCGAATAGGAACAGCTTCAGTCTCCATCTCCCAGCGCGAGCGACACAGAAGACCGGCGATTTCTGCATTTTCAACTGAGGTACTGGGGTCATCTCACTCGGGAGTGCCGGACAATCGGTGCTGGTCAGCTGCTGCAGCCCGACCAGCGAGAGCTGAAGCAGGGCGAGGCATCGCCTCACCTGGGAAGCGCGAGGGGGAAGGGAGTCCCTTTTCCTAGCCAGGGGAACTGAGACACACAACACCTGGAAAATCGGGTAACTCCCACCCCAATACTGCGCTGTAACACCGGCACACCGGAGATTGTATCCCACACCTGGCCGGGAGGGTCCCACGCCCACGGAGCCTCTCTCCTTGCTAACACAGCAGTCTGCCGCAATCTAACCGCAAGGCAGCAGCGAGGCTGGGGGAGGGGCGCCCGCCATCGCTGAGGCTTAAGTAGGTAACTAAAGCCGCTGGGAAGCTGGAACTGGGTGGAGCTCACAGCAGCTCAAGGAAACCTGCCTGTCTCTGTAGACTGCGCCTCTGGGGACAGGGCTCAGCTAAAGGAGTAGAAGCCTGTGAAACGCGAACGACTCTGTCTGACAGCTTTGAAGAGAGCAGTGGATCTCCCAACACGGAGGTTGAGATCTGAGAAGGGGCAGTCTGCCTGCTCAAGTGGGTCACTGACCCCTGAGTAGCCTAACTGGGAGACATCCCCCACTAGGGGCAGTCTGACACCCCACACCTCACAGGGTGGAGTACACCCCTGAGAGGAAGCTTCCAAAGCAAGAATCAGACAGGTGCACTCGCTGTTCAGCAATATTCTATCTTCTGCAACCTCTGCTGCTGATACCCAGGCAAACAGGGTCTGGAGTGGACCTCAAGCAATCTCCAACAGACCTATAGCTGAGGGTCCTGACAGTCAGAAGGAAACCTATCAAACAGGAAGGACACCTATATCAAAACCCCATCAGTACGTCACCATCATCAAAGACCAGTGACAGATAAAACCACAAAGATGGGGAAAAAGCAGGGCAGAAAAGCTGGAAATTCAAAAAATAAGAGCGCATCTCCTCCTGCAAAGGAGCACAGCCCATCGCCAGCAACGGATCAAAGCTGGTCAGAGAATGATTTTGATGAGATGAGAGAAGAAGGCTTCAGTCCATCAAACCTCTCAGAGCTAAAGGAGGAATTACGTACCCAGCGCAAAGAAACTAAAAATCTTGAAAAAAAAGTGGAAGAATTGACAGCTAGACTAATTAATGCAGAGAAGGTCATAAACGAAATGACAGAGGTGAAAACCATGACACGAGAAATACGTGACAAATGCACAAGCTTCAGTAACCGACTCGATCAACTGGAAGAAAGAGTATCAGCGATTGAGGATCAAATGAATGAAATGAAGCGAGAAGAGAAACCAAAAGAAAAAAGAAGAAAAAGAAATGAACAAAGCCTGCAAGAAGTATGGGATTATGTCAAAAGACCAAATCTACGTCTGATTGGGGTGCCTGAAAGTGAGGGGGAAAATGGAACCAAATTGGAAAACACTCTACAGGATATCATCCAGGAGAACTTCCCCAACCTAGCAGGCCAGGCCAACATTCAAATTCAGGAAATACAGAGAACGCCACAAAGATACTCCTCCAGAAGAGCAACTCCAAGACACATAATTGCCAGATTCACCAAAGTTGAAATGAAGGAAAAAATCTTAAGGGCAGCCAGAGAGAAAGGTCGGGTTACCCACAAAGGGAAGCCCATCAGACTGACAGCAGATCTCTCGGCAGAAACTCTACAAGCCAGAAGAGAGTGGGGGCCAATATTCAACGTTCTTAAAGAAAAGAATTTTAAACCCAGAATTTCATATCCAGCCAAACTAAGTTTCATAAGTGAAGGAGAAATAAAATTCTTTACAGATAAGCAAATGCTTAGAGATTTTGTCACCACCAGGCCTGCCTTACAAGAGACCCTGAAGGAAGCCCTAAACATGGAAAGGAACAACCGGTACCAGCCACTGCAAAAACATGCCAAAATGTAAAGACCATCGAGCCTAGGAAGAAACTGCATCAACTAATGAGCAAAATAACCAGTTAACATCATAATGGCAGGATCAAGATCACACATAACAATATTAACCTTAAATGTAAATGGACTAAATGCTCCAATTAAAAGACACAGACTGGCAAACTGGATAAAGAGTCAAGACCCATCAGTCTGCTGTCTTCAGGAGACCCATCTCACATGCAGAGACATACATAGGCTCAAAATAAAAGGATGGAGGAAGATCTACCAAGCAAATGGAGAACAAAAAAAAGCAGGGGTTGCAATCCTAGTCTCTGATAAAACAGACTTTAAACCATCAAAGATCAAAAGAGACAAAGAAGGCCATTACATAATGGTAAAGGGATCAATCCAACAGGAAGAGCTAACTATCCTAAATATATAAGCACCTAATACAGGAGCACCCAGATTCATAAAGCAAGTCCTTAGAGACTTACAAAGAGACTTAGACTCCCATACAATAATAATGGGAGACTTCAACACTCCACTGTCAACATTAGACAGATCAACGAGACAGAAAGTTAACAAGGATATCCAGGAATTGAACTCATCTCTGCACCAAGCGGACCTAATAGACATCTATAGAACTCTCCACCCCAAGTCAACAGAATATACATTCTTCTCAGCACCACATCACACTTATTCCAAAATTGACCACATAATTGGAAGTAAAGCACTCCTCAGCAAATGTAAAAGAACAGAAATTATAACAAACTGTCTCTCTGACCACAGTGCAATCAAACTAGAACTCAGGACTAAGAAATTCAATCAAAACCGCTCAACTACATGGAAACTGAACAACCTGCTCCTGAATGACTACTGGGTACATAACGAAATGAAAGCAGAAATAAAGATGTTCTTTGAATCCAATGAGAACAAAGATACAACATACCAGAATCTCTGGGACACATTTAAAGCAGTATGTAGAGGGAAATTTATAGCACTAAGTGCCCACAAGAGAAAGCAGGAAAGATCTAAAATTGACACTCTAACATCACAATTAAAAGAACTAGAGAGGCAAGAGCAAACACATTCAAAAGCTAGCAGAAAGCAAGAAATAACTAAGATCAGAGCAGAACTGAAGGAGATAGAGACACAAAAAACCCTCCAAAAAATCAATGAATCCAGGAGTTGGTTTTTTGAAAAGATCAACAAAATTGACAGACCGCTAGCAAGATTAATAAAGAAGAAAAGAGAGAGGAATCAAATAGACGCAATAAAAAATGATAAAGGGGATATCACCACCGACCCCACAGAAATACAAACTACCATCAGAGAATACTATAAACACCTCTACGCAAATCAACTAGAAAATCTAGAAGAAATGGATAATTTCCTGGACACGTACACTCTTCCAAGACTAAACCAGGAAGAAGTTGAATCCCTGAATAGACCAATAGCAGCCTCTGAAATTGAGGCAACAATTAATAGCCTGCCCACCAAAAAAAGCCCAGGACCAGATGGATTCACAGCTGAATTCTACCAGAGGTACAAGGAGGAGCTGGTACCATTCCTTCTGAAACTATTCCAATCAATAGAAAAAGAGGGAATCCTCCCTAACTCATTTTATGAGGCCAGCATCATCCTGATACCAAAGCCTGGCAGAGACACAACAAAAAAAGAGAATTTTAGACCAATCTCCCTGATGAACATCGATGCAAAAATCCTCAATAAAATACTGGCAAACCGGATTCAGCAGCACATCAAAAAGCTTATCCACCATGATCAAGTGGGCTTCATCCCTGGGATGCAAGGCTGGTTCAACATTCGCAAATCAATCAACGTAATCCAGCATATCAACAGAACCAAAGACAAGAACCACATGATTATCTCAATAGATGCAGAAAAGGCTTTTGACAAAATTCAACAGCCCTTCATGCTAAAAACGCTCAACAAATTCGGTATTGATGGAACGTACCTCAAAATAATAAGAGCTATTTATGACAAACCCACAGCTAATATCATACTGAATGGGCAAAAACTGGAAAAGTTCCCTTTGAAAACTGGCACAAGACAGGGATGCCCTCTCTCACCACTCCTATTCAACATAGTGTTGGAAGTTCTGGCTAGGGCAATCAGGCAAGAGAAAGAAATCAAGGGTATTCAGTTAGGAAAAGAGGAAGTCAAATTGTCCCTGTTTGCAGATGACATGATTGTGTATTTAGAAAACCCCATCGTCTCAGCCCAAAATCTTCTTAAGCTGATAAGCAACTTCAGCAAAGTCTCAGGATACAAAATTAATGTGCAAAAATCACAAGCATTCTTATACACCAGTAACAGACAAGCAGAGAGCCAAATCAGGAATGAACTTCCATTCACAATTGCTTCAAAGAGAATAAAATACCTAGGAATCCAACTTACAAGGGATGTCAAGGACCTCTTCAAGGAGAACTACAAACCACTGCTCAGTGAAATCAAAGAGGACACAAACAAATGGAAGAACATACCATGCTCATGGATAGGCAGAATCAATATTGTGAAAATGGCCATACTGCCCAAGGTAATTTATAGATTCAATGCCATCCCCATCAAGCTACCAATGAGTTTCTTCACTGAATTGGAAAAAACTGCTTTAAAGTTCATATGGAACCAAAAAAGAGCCCGTATTGCCAAGACAATCCTAAGTCAAAAGGACAAAGCCGGAGGCGTCACGCTACCTGACTTCAAACTATACTACAAGGCTACAGTAACCAAAACAGCATGGTACTGGTACCAAAACAGAGATATAGACCAATGGAACAGAACGGAGCCTTCAGAAATAATGCCACACATCTACAACCATCTGATATTTGACAAACCTGAGAAAAACAAGAAATGGGGAAAGGATTCCCTATTTAATAAATGGTGCTGGGAAAATTGGCTAGCCATAAGTAGAAAGCTGAAACTGGATCCTTTCCTTACTCCTTATACGAAGATTAACTCAAGATGGATTAGAGACTTAAATGTTAGACCTAATACCATAAAAACCCTAGAAGAAAATCTAGGTAGTACCATTCAGGACATAGGCATGGGCAAGGACTTCATGTCTAAAACACCAAAAGCAACGGCAGCAAAAGCCACAATTGACAAATGGGATCTCATTAAACTAAAGAGCTTCTGCACAGCAAAAGAAACTACCATCAGAGTGAACAGGAAACCTACAGAATGGGAGAAAATTTTTGCAATCTACTCATCTGACAAAGGGCTCATTTCCAGAATCTACAAAGAACTCAAGCAAATATACAAGAAAAAAACAAACAACCCCATCCAAAAGTGGGGAAAGGATATGAACAGACATTTCTCAAAAGAAGACATTCATACAGCCAACAGACACATGAAAAAATGCTCATCATCACTGGCCATCAGAGAAATGCAAATCAAAACCACAATGAGATACCATCTCACACCAGTTAGAATGGCAATCATTAAAAAATCAGGAAACAATAGGTGTTGGAGAGGATGTGGAGAAATAGGAACACTTTTACACTGTTGGTGGGATTGTAAACTAGTTCAACCATTATGGAAAACAGTATGGCGATTCCTCAAGGATCTAGAACTAGATGTACCATATGACCCAGCCATCCCACTACTGGGTATATACCCAAAGGATTATAAATTATGCTACTACAAAGACACATGCACACGTATGTTTATTGCGGCACTATTCACAATAGCAAAGACTTGGAATCAACCCAAATGTCCATCAGTGACAGACTGGATTAAGAAAATGTGGCACATATACACCATGGAATACTATGCAGCCATAAAAAAGGATGAGTTTGCGTCCTTTGTAGAGACATGGATGCAGCTGGAAACCATCATTCTTAGCAGATTATCACAAGAAGAGAAAACCAAACACCGCATGTTCTCACTCATAGGTGGGAACTGAACAATGAGCTCACTTGGACTCGGGAAGGGGAACATCACACACTGGGGCCTATCATGGGGAGGGGGGAGGGGGGAGGGATTGCATTGGGGAGTTATACCTGATATAAATGATGAATTGATGGGTGCTGACGAGTTGATGGGTGCAGCACACCAACATGGCACATGTATACATATGTAACCTGCACGTTATGCACATGTACCCTAGAACTTAAAGTATAATAAAAAAAAAATAAAAATAAAAAATAAAATTAAAATAATGTATCAAAATGTAAAAGGAAAAAATTAAAGCAGCAAAAGGAGCCATAATTCTACCAATCTAATGCAACTATTTTTTTGTGTTCCATTTTATCCTTATATGCATGATTTTTTATAAGTTGCAATTAGAGTATATGTAAGTTTTGTGTTCAGATTTTCAAATTTAATCTCATAACTGTCTTCTATGTTCTCATAATCTTCACAATAAATATTTTAGTGCTTGCTTCATAAATGATTCCTGTAATGGACATTTAGGTTGTTTCCAGTGTTTGATTGCCCAAATCAAATTGCTATGCTTTGTGTTAATAGTGTTTTGTTACTATTAAATTATTTCCTTAGAATAAACTCTCAAGAGTAATATTATTAAATAAAAGATTGTAAACATTTTTATAGCCTTGCCACATGATACCACGTTACTAGGCAAAAAAGCTATGTGAATATGAGTGACACACACAAGTAACTTTAGTTAGACATTTTCAAAAGAAACCATGCTGTTTTCTATTTCTGGCAATATAATCAGTTAGAAACTCTGAATGGTTCTCCAAGCTAAAATATTGAATAAAATATAAAAATCATCTTAAATAAATTTCTGAGCTGACAAGAAAGTAAGAAATCTTAAAATCCAAAATGAATTAAAACCAACAATTCTGATTAGTAAGTGAGAAATCTGCCTTTACCCTGGATGGCCCATTGAATACAAAAGAATACAACATTCATGATGTTGCATCCTTCCTGGTGCATCATATTCGGAGACACATGACTCGGTATGATCCATTATTGGTGATACTAAGTTTGATCACTAGATTAAGATGGTTTCTGCTAGATTTCTTCATTGTAAAGGCACCAAAGATAACTTGTAATAAGTTATCTTTAGGGTGACACCTTCAGACTGTATGACTATCATGTTCCCCAACCAGTTTTACACAATAGTAATACATCCATTAATAATACTTGCCTGAATTGATTATTACAGTGATGTTTTGCAAAATGATGTTTCTCTAATTCTGTCATTTCTTCTGTATTTGCTATTTTATATTCTTTATATTCTATAAAGAATTCTATAATATTCTTTATATTATATTCTTTATATTCTTCTGTAAATAAGAGCTTCCTCTCTCTTCCCCTTCTGTGGGCTATGGATTATTTTTTGTTTTAAGTGTTAGAATCCATATTCTCAACATTTTTTTTTTGATGCTTGATTGTCCTAAATGTGGCCAGTGAGGATACAAGTTGCCTTGCGTGTGCTTATGACATGTTCCCATGTTTTTGAGCAGTTTCTTACTTCTGATTCAGCAAGAAATTCCAGGCTAACGTTGTACTTTACCTAATCCAGACCCAGAATCAGTCTTCTGCAAGAAGACCTTGTTCCTTTTAATGGAGAATGGCATTTGGAAACCATGTTCTGAGAAAGGGGTGCCCTCCTGTCTATTAAGATCAGATTGAAACTAGGCCTTTTCAGTAACAGAGCTAGGACATTTATAATTTTTAAAATAATGAGTTTAAATGGTTATGTCTCTGCAGGTCTTTGTTTCATTTGCGAAGTCCATATTTATATTTCTCTACTCCCAGAATGATAATTTTAGTTCCCAATAACATCAACATATTTATTCATTTACTCAATTCTATAATACATGAAAATTAATTTCAGAATTAGTGCATTAATATTGCTACCAATAAAAATCCTACAAGCTAAAGTTCAAGATATTTTTGCAATTTTTCTTGTCCTTAGAATATAACCACTGAATGTATACAGCTAGAATACTGTGTTCCACTGGTATGTTGGATTATGTTTTTTCTTCTGAGTTTATGTTATCACTTTGATATACTGTTAGATTCAATTATTTCTGCTTGTATTAAATTTTATTTTTTAATTTTTTTAAATTTTTTAATTTAATTTCATTTTTTTGAGACGGAGTCTCTCTCTTGTTGCCCAGGTTGGAGTGCAGTGGCGCGATCTTGGCTCACTGTAACCTCTGCCTCTGGGGTTCAAGCGATTCTCTTGCCTCAGCCTCCCTAGTAGATGGGATTACAGGCATGCACCACCGCGCCCGGCTAATTTTTTGTATTTTTAGTAGAGATGGGATTTCTCCATGTTGGTCAGGCTGGTCTTGAACTCCCAACCTCAGGTGATCCACCCGCCTTGGCCTCCCAAAGTGCTGAGATTACAGGCATGAGCCACTGTGCCTGGCCTGTATTAAATTTTAAAGCTTGTGATTTCTTCTTTTTTTGTTATTTCTGTTGATTTATTTGTATTTTTGACTATGTAAGCATAAACATAATTCAGAAGTCAAAACTATACATAAATATATACTCAAGGAAGCCTCATTCACTTTCACTCTATTTCTACTAAGTTATCAAGAGATAACTAGTTTTACTAGTTTCTCACTTATCCTTTCTGTACTTATTTTCACAAAAATAAACAGATGCACACGTATCTTATTTCCCCTTTCTTATGCTAAAGAGAGCATAACAAATACTCTTTTGCTCTGGATTTTTGGAAAAAATTAACAACATAAGTGAATTGCACTTTATTGTATAGATATACCATAGTTTATTCAGTAAGTCTCCTATTTGTTCATATAGGTTGTTTTAAATATTTTGCTATTAAAAATTGTACCATAACTAATAACCTATTGTATATATATTTTTATTGTTGAGGGGTATCTTCACCACTAATCCTAGAAGCGGGATTACTAGGTGAAAGAATAAATGCATATGCACTTTTGCTAGATATTGCCAAATTCCTCCCTATACTGATGTCAGTATTTTACATCCGTACCAGCAATCTATGAAACTGAGTGTTTTCCCTCAGCCTCATCAAAAGAGTCAAGCGTCAAGCTTTCAAGGACACCCTCCCTTTTAAACAGTTTGTCCTTATATGGTCTTCATTCTTCTTTCAACCCCCTGCTTCCATAATTTGTATAATTTGTTTGTTTGTTTGTTTGTTTTGCCTTGTCAGGACTTTCTTTGGGCCTGTTAAGTTTCTAAACACAGCACAGACAAGGAGTTTATTATATTTGCCTTGCAATTTTTGTAATTACATTTTGAGAGAAGCTGCTTATTTGTAAATCTGTGTGTTCTAAGACAAGAAGGCTTTCCTTCATATTGTTTCATTTTATAACAACCAACTTAAACCGTGAACGCTTCATATTCTTAAAACACCTAAACACATAACAACTGTTCTAAAAATGATTAGCCATGAAAAATTCATACAATATCATGCTGAACTTTGCAAAAGCAAAGCCAGATTTCTTTTAGGGACCCATCACTCAGCAAAACAAACGTCAAAACAAGTTTTTCTTACCTTGAACTTTCACATGGCCATGTACAAAAAGGAAAATGAGTGTCTAAGCCAGCACCAAAGATTATAAGACAGATGGAAAAATGATAAGAAAACATCTCATAGTTTTGCCAATGTAGGTAAGAGACTGAATCTTCTTGTAAAAAAAAAATGGTTTTTCTTTTCTTTTCTTTTCTTTTTTTTTTTCTGAATTTCTACCAACAGGACTGTTTTCTTTGGAGGAGAACTTGTAGCAAATGCTTATAGCAACACTTGTATATACAGTGGCTTCTGGGCTTACAAGACTTAACATTTGCAGTTTTGAGTATTAGATGGATATGACAGTTGATACTTTGCAATTTTGCTGAGACAGGGATTTGAATTCTGTACACAGCACAAAGAAAGGTCAGTGTATGTTGGTTGGAATGTCTCCGAGCTAGGGAGTGAGCTATTTTCTCTAGGGTTCTGTTGGTCTTGATTATATAAACAGGTATACCTTGTTTTATTGTACTATGTATATAATTGAATGTTTTACAAATTGAAGGTTTGTGGCAACCCTGCATGAAGTAAGTCTATTAGCGCCATTTTTGCAATGACATGTGCTCACTTTGTGTTTCTGTGTCACACTTTGGCAATTCTCACAATACTCCAAATTTTTCATTATCATGATATCTGTTATGGTGATCTGTGATCAATGATTTTTTATTTTATTATTGTAATTGTTTTGGAGCATCATGACCTGTGCCCATGCAAGGTGATAAACTTAATCGATAAATATTGTGTGTGCTCTGCTGACTGACAGTTTCCCCATCTCCCTCCCTCTACTCAGGCCTCCTTATTCCCTGAGACACCATAATATTAAAATTAGGCCAATTAATAACCCTACAATGGCCTCTAATGGCAAATTGAGCATTGGCTTCAACTTAAAGTTGCCAGTTGTGTTAGCCCCTAATAAGAGAGTTGCAAGCTTAGTGAAAAAGCCATGGTGTAAACTGAGATAGGCTAAAATCTAGGCCTCTTGTATCAAGCAGTCAAATTGTGAATAGAAAGGAAAAATTCTTGAAGGAAAGGAAAAGTGCTATCACAAAAATAGTAAGAAAGTGAAACAGCCTTATCACTGATATGAAGAAAGTTTTAGTGGTCTGGATAGAAAATCAAACCAGCCACAGCATTCCCTTAAACCAAAGTGTAATCCAAGGCCCAACATTCTTCAATTCTGTGAGGTCTGAGAGAGGCGAGGAAGCTGTAAAAGAAGAATGTGGGGCTAGCAGAGGTTGGTTCATGAGGTTAGAGGAAAGCAGCCATCCCCATAACATAAAAGTGCAAGGTGAAGCAGAAGTACTGATGTAGACGCTGTGGTAAGTTATCCAGAGGACCTAGGTAAGATCACTGATGAAGGTGGCTACACTAAATGACAGATTTTTAGGGTATAAAAAAATGTCTTTCTATTGGGAGAAGATGCTATCTAAGATTTTCATAGCTAGAGAAGAGAATGATGCCTGGCTTCAAAGCTTGAAAGGACAGGCAGATTCTCTTATTAGAGGCTAACACAGCTGGTGACTTTAAGTTGAAGGCAGGCCGGGCACGGTGGATCACGCCTGTAATCCCAGCACTTTGGGAGGCCGAGGCGGGTGGATCACGAGGTCAGAAGATCAAGACCATCCTGGCTAACACGGTGAAACCCGATCTCTACTAAAATACAAAAAATTAGCCGGGCATGGTGGCGGGCGCCTGTAGTCCCAGCTACTTGGGAACCTGAGGCAGGAGAATGGCGTGAACCCGGGAGGTGGAGCTTGTAGTGAGCCGAGATTGTGCCACTGCACTCTAGCCTGGGTAACAGAGCAAGATTCCGTCTCAAAAAAAAAAAAAGTTGAAGCCAATGCTCAATTTGCCATTCCAAAAATTCTAAGGGCCTTGAGAATTATGCTAAATCTACTCTGCCTGTGCCCTATCAGTGGAAAAACAGAGCTTGGATGACAGCACATCTGTTTACAGCATAGTTTACTGACTATTTTAAGTCCACTGTGGAGATCTACTGCTCAGAAAAAAAACTTTCTTTCAAGATACTACTGTTCATTTAACAATGCGCCTGCTCACCCAGGAGCTCTGAAGGAGATGCATGAGGAGATGAGCGTTGTTTTCATGTCTGGTAACACAGCGTCCATTCTGCAGCCCATGAATCAATGTGTCACTTTGACTTTCAAGTCTCATTAGTTATGATATACATTTTGGGCTAGACACAGTGGCTCAAGCTTGTAATCCAGTGTTTTGGGAGGCCAAGGTGGGAGAATCACTTGAGCTCAGGAGTTTGGGTCTTCAGTGAGTTATGATTGCACCACTGCATTCCAGGTTGGGTGACAGGGTGAAACCCTATGCCCCCACAAAAAAAGAAATACATTTTATAAATCTATAGTTTCCATAGATAGCGATTCATCTGATGGATCTGAGCAAAGCCAATTGAAAACCTTCTGGAAAACATTCACTATTCTAGATGTCATTAAGAATATCCATGAATCATGGGAGCAGGGCAAAATATCAACATTAACAGGAGTTTGTAAGAAGTTGATTCCAACCCTCATGAGTGACTTTAAGGGGTTCAAGACTTCAGTGGAGAAAGTAAGTACAAATGAGATAGAAACAGCAAGAGAACTAGAATTAGAAGTAGAGCCTGAAGATGTAACTGAATTGTTGCAACCTCAGGATAAAACTTTAGTGGATGAGGAACTGCTTCTTATAGATGAGCAAAGAAAGTGATTTCTTGAGATAGAATATACTCCTGGGGAAGATGGTGTGAACATTGTTGAAATGACAAGGGATTTCTAATATTCCATAAACTTAGTTGATAAAACAGCACCAGAATTTGGAAGGATTGACTCCAATTTTGAAAATTCTACTGTGGGTAAAATGCTATCAAACAGCATTGCAGGCTACAGAGAAAAAAATCTTTCATGACAGGAAGGGTCAATTGATATGTCAAACTTGATTGTTGTCTTATTTTAAGAAATTGCCAAAGCCACCCAATCAGCAGACATCAACATTGAGGCAAGACCTTCTACCAGCAAAAGATTATGACTTGCTGAAATCTCAGATGATCATTAGCATTTTTAGCTAACAATGTAAACACCTTAAATTGAGATAGGCTAAAATTTAGGCCTCTTGTATCAAACAGTCAAATTGTGAATAGAAAGGAAAAATTCTTGAAGGAAAGGAAAAGTGCTATCACAAAAAATAGTAAGAAAGTGAAACAGCCTTATTGTTGATATGAAGAAAGTTTTCGTGGTCTGGATAGAAAATCAAACCAGCCACAGCCTTAAATTAAGGTGTTTACATTGTTTTTTAGATATAATGCTATTGCATATTTAATAGACTAGAGTATAGTAAAAATGTAACTTTGATATACACTGGAAAACCAAAAAATTCATGTGGCTGGTTTTATGTTTGTGGTCATAAAACCAAATGTGGTTTTGGAAATATTGTGGGAACCAAACCCACAATATTTTCTATTAAAAATTCTCAATATTTTCTATTAGAAATTATTCCCAATATTTTCTATTAAAAATTATTCTCAATATTTTCTATTAAAAATTATTCCCTAATGAAGAACCTCCTGCATATATGTTTATTTCATGTCATTGGAAGCATATCAGAAAATGGTGTTGTAGGGAAAAAAGTATCCAAAACCAAGTATATTGGGAAACTGCTGGCTTAGCAGATGTGAAGCACATTTCTGCTCTGCAGGACTTCTCAGAGTGTTTAACATGCTAATGTGGATTAGAGTCTTCAAGGCGGTGGCCACATTATGGAGTGTTTCCAAACTTATTTGGCCATGGTATTCTTTCTTCACTGAGCGTCTCTGGGAAGTGGTGTTCCATGGAACATACAGCTATGGTGCCATTTATACGGTTGGAGATTCCTGAAGGTCTTTGAATTCATTTCACAAGAAGGTAAAGTGTCTTCCCTACTTCATCTTCTAGAATTCAATTCATCCTCTCCAGAGCGTCTAGAGAGCCTTGCTGCTTTACCATGGGTTTTACTGTTTCTTTTCCTTCACTCAGTCCAGGAACTGTTTCTCAAGAAATTGGCTTCTCAATACTAGCCTAGAAATTTCCCACCCATCCAGGTTGCTAGGTTTTTCTAGGCTTGAGACATCATTGACAGTTATTTATTCATATTCTAAAGGACAGGCAAATTCTCAGTTGCCTCTACATAAGCAGCTTTGGTGGATCATCTCCAAATGGCTAACTGTAAAATTAGCATTTCTAACAGGATCTTTACATGCTGCTATATATAGAGTGACTATATATCCCAGACTCTTTATTCTGATCATCTCATCCATTTTAATTTTTTAAAAAGCTACAGCATTATGATATGAAAAGAATTCCCATTTTACAGATACACTATTTTACAGATGAAGAATCTGAAGTTCA
The DNA here is from genome assembly GCF_002776525.5 of Piliocolobus tephrosceles. Classification (NCBI taxonomy): domain Eukaryota; kingdom Metazoa; phylum Chordata; class Mammalia; order Primates; family Cercopithecidae; genus Piliocolobus; species Piliocolobus tephrosceles. Next base: position 26,437,446 of record NC_045434.1, on the reverse strand, counting down.
GAGAGAGTTAATACCTCGCTTAAGGTCACATAGCTAGTTAGCAGCAATACCCATTTGCATGACTACAGTGACCAGTTTTTTTCTCCCATTCTATGCTGTTTCCCAGAAGTTTAATAAAGTGGAGACCCTTAGTCTGTTAGACTAAGAAAACCCAGAAGAATGTACTTTTGATTCAGTTTTCTGAATATTCCAGGGAGGCAAGTGACTCATTCCTGACTGCTCCACAACCGCCTTATTTCTTCTGAGTATTTAGTAGCAGGGGTTACAGCCCACTCATGTCGGAGAAAGTGTTTCATTTCCCCAAGCCAGACAAGGCTCTCTAAATGAAGGGAAACATTCCACTTGTTAGAATCACAGATAAAGACTTTCCCATGCCAATGACCTTTAGCCAGACAGACTGGAGGCATCTTTCCATGAGATAAAGCGATAAAGCTGAGCTTCTTAAAAAAGTATTGTTCCTCTCTTCCTTTCTTCCTATCTACTAGAAGCAGAGATGAGGCCTTGCTGGCTTGCTGAAATTATCCTCTGTATTCCGGTAATACTCCCCAGGGAATGACCTGTGGGTTTTTTTAACTCTGTTTTCTCTCCAAAATCAACATTGTTCAACAACCCAAAGGTACCACCTCTGAACATCAAAGGCCAAGTAAGCCAACATCTAGAGAGTGAGGAAATTCTGTTTTGAAATTCAGCCCAAAATCTTCCACAGTTCCCTTTCTGGATAATGCAGGCACGGTACTCATTGTCAGGTTGATCATTTCATCATCTTTGATGCTTTGCTTCACATAAATGTTAGCTTTTCAACCTGTGTAACATTGGCAAACAGGTGAAAGAGATGCAGCTGACCACCTTGACTCCTTTATCACAGTTAGATGGATGGCTATTGTCTGTGGACAAAACTCTCATCCACTCATACAGGCCGTGCCGGGGTAGCTGGCACAGATGAGGTTTCCAAGACTCACTGGGCCCAATGCCCAGTCTTCCTTCTTTTGTGCGAGCATTGCCCAGTTTTAGTATGAAGGTTATAACCTCCTAGAATTAGTTGGGAAGGCTCAATTTACTCTTCTCTTAGAATTTTAAAATATTCTAAGAAGGGTTTGTAAATGCTATAAGTAGAAGTGCTTGGCGAGTGCAGTGGCTCATTCCTGTAATCCCAGCACATTGGGAGGCCGAGGCGGGCAGAACACCTGAGGTCAGAAGTTCAAGACCAGCCTGGCCAACATGGTGAAACCGCATCTCTGCTAAAAATACAAAAATTAGCCAGGTGTAATGGCACACACCTGTTATCCCAGCTTTTCAGGAGGCTGAGGCAGGAGAATCACTTGAATTCAGGAGGTGGAGGTTGCAGTGAGCCGAGATAACACCATTGTACTCCAGGCTGGGAGACAGAGTGAGACTCTGTCACAAAAAAAAAAAAAAAGAAAAGAAAAGAAAAAAGAAGTGCTTCCTTATTGGGAGAACCCACTACCTTTACACACAAAAACAGCTGAACTGTGTATGTAATATTTCAGTAATGTGTCCCTCAAAAGACGCTTCCTGCTCTCCTCAGGTCTGACCCCCCAGGACTCTTGCCATGGTGAGGATAGAGGCATGGCCCATCATCCCGCTCCCTTAGCTTCTCCATATCTGTGCTCAGTTTGATATTAGGAGATACAGGGGCTGGCAGCTTTTTTCAGATGCTTTTCTTTTTTTACATTGTGAGAAATTAATGTAGCAAGGACTGTGTGCATGCTTTTCTTTTAGAATGCTTACTATCCTGAAAGCTACGATTAGGACACATGGACAAATGTTTAACATGTTTCAGGTGACTACATTTATTCATTCAACAGATATTTTTGATAATTTACTAAAAGCCAGGCTGTGTTGGGGCCTGGAGACACAACAAATAAAATACCCTATGAGAAGAAGGCATCATTATGACTTCCAAAATTATCCCCATTTCTCAGTAAAGATTTGGGCACCAGCAACTAATTAATAGTAAAACTGGATTAGAGCAAACATCAGGTATTAGAATGGCTATGTGTAGTAAGTAGGCCCTTCCTTATTTTGCATTCATGTGTTTTCTGTGCTGTGTGCCCTCCTCTAGAGACAGTCATGGGAGATGGTAAAGTTAGTAGAGTGTGAATATAGCAGTAAAACCACAGGTCACTTATAGGAGAGGCAGTGTGGTAGCCAAGAACATAGACTTTGGAGTTAGATGGACCTGGGTTTGAGTCCTAGTTTTGTCACTTACAGGCTATGACATCTTAAGCAAGTTATTTAAACTCTAACCCTCAGTGCCTTCTTTGAAAAATTGGGATAGCAATACGTAATTCCTGACCATGTTATGATGATCAAATGACATGGTTTTCTTAAGTCCTAAGTGCTGTGTCTAATGTGAAGTAAGTGGCCAATTAATCATAGCTGCTAGATTAATAATTGTAATTATTGTTCAAGAAGACTGGCAAAATGAAATGTCTATTTATGGGACATCAGTTCACAGAGTATAGGAACAAATGAGATATAAAAACTAATAGAATTGGGTTATCCAAGAAAGATAAATGTCAAGGGGACATGGATGAGACGCCCATAATATCTCCAGTACTTTGTATATTTAACTCACACTTAAGAGTCTAGACAAACCCTTGCATTCATGGATTAGTTCCACATCTAAGCAGAGGAGCTATAAGGACCAAGTCAGAAAACACATCACAGTGCTAATTTAGGTTAGCCATTCACCTAATTCCTGGGTTATGTCTCTGTAGGACAGCCTACCATGGTGGGCAGAATTCTTTTTTTTTTTTTTTTTTTTTTTTTGAGAGAGTCTCGCTTTGTCTCCCAGGCTGGAGTGCAGCTGCACAATCTTGGCTCACTGCAACCTCTACCTCCCGGGTTCAAGTGATTCTCTTGCCTCAGCCTCCTAAGTAGCTGTGACTACAGGCGCCCACCACCATGCCTGGCTAATTTTTGTATTTTTAGTAGAAATGGGATTTCACCACGTTGGCCAGGATGGTTTCGATCTCTTGACCTCATGATCCACCTGCCTCGGCCTCCCAAAGTGCTGTGATTACAGGCATGGCCATGGCATCCAGCCTTGGTGGGCAGAATTCTAAAGATGCCTTCCACTCCTGAAGAGTTCTGCTCCCTGGTTATTTAATCAAACGTGAATTTAGGTACTTGATATGGTTTTGCTGTGTCCCTACACAAATCTCATCTTGAATTCCAGCATGTTGTGGGAGGGACCTGGTGGGAAGTAATTGAATCATGGGGGCAGGACTTTCCCATGCTGTTCTTGTGATAGTGAATAAGTATTATGAGGTCTGATGACTTTAAAAAGAGGAGTTCCCCTGCACAAGCTCTCTCTCTTTGCCTGCTGCCATCCATGTAAGACATGACTTGCTCCTCCTTGCCTTCTGCCATGATTGTGAGGCTTCCCCAGCCATGTGGAACTGTAAATCTAATTAAACCTCTTTCTTTTGTGAATTGCCAAGTCTTGGGTATGTCTTTATCAGCAGCATGAAAATGGACTAATACAGTTCTATTAGAAGGGGCTTTGTAGATGGAATTAAGATCACTAGTCAGCTAGCCTTAAAATATGGAGATTATCCTGGATTGAGTAAACCCAATGTAATCTCACGAGCTCTTACAAGCAGTAGAGGCAGACGCGGTACACAGAGAAGAAATGAGGTGAAGGCACAGTTGGAGACATTTGAAGAGAGGGACTTGACTAGCCACTGCATTTGAAAGGTGAAGTAGAAACAAGAATCAGAGAGTACGGGTAGTCTCTAGAAGCTAAGAATGACTCCTGGCCAACAGCCAGCAAAGGAACAGAGACCTTGGTCCTGCAGTCACAAGGAACTGGATTCTGCCAACAATCTGAATGAGCTTGGAAGTGGATTCATCCCCAAGCCTCCCAAAAGGAGCCCAACTGGATGACACCTTGATATTGGCAATGTGAAACCTAGAGCAGAGAAACTAGTTGAGCTAACCTGTACTTCTGACCCACAGAAACTATGACATAATAAATATGTGTTGTTCACAGCCATCAAGTTTGTAGTAATCTGTTACGGTAGTGACAGAAAACTAATAACGCCCACCCTGTCCCAACGCAGCATTCCAATCATGTCAGATTTAAATACAAGCATCTGGAATTCATTGTAGAGGACTTTTTCTGACCACAGGAATCCACTTGAAAGTGCAGAGGAATTAACCATGCCCTCCCAGGATCAGCCCTCAGCCAGTGATTGAATTGGTGGATACATACCCTAGGCAGGCTTCTTGCCCCTCCTTAGGGAGACAGGTTTTCTGTAAGAGAGAGAGTTCCTTAGTGCAACTGAGCCCCATGGTTGCCTATAGCAGCAACCTGCTTATTAACACAATTTTGTTGAATTTCTTCCTTTCCCCGTCTCACGTCCTCACTTCCCTACTAGGCTTTCTTGGGATCACCTTCTCAGTAAATGACTGGCACCCATATCCTTATTTCAGATTCTGCTTCTAAAGGAACCCGATCTAAGACATTAAGCTCACGAAACTGGGGTGGGAGTAAAGGAAGCCAAGAAGGTTGCTATAACATTTTCTCATGTAAAAACTAAGGTTTACTTCCCTGCTGAGATTTAAATCTGAATAGGCATGGAGTCAATAAAAAGGACATGGATTTTAGAGGAACAGAGATTGCATCTCCACTTTACCATTTATTAGTGGAAAAAACACTAGCAAATTATGTAACCTCTCCAGGTCTCTGTTTTGTCCTCCGTAAAATGAGACTAAAATCTACCTTTACTTTGTAAAGTTTGTAAGAAGCAATGTATGTGAATTGCTAGGCCCATAGTAAACACTCTAAATATGATATATTCTTATGAATTATTAGCTAAAAACTTCACAGCAAGGAAAAATAAAGAATGCTTTGATATAAATTAGTGCCTTTTCCCCTATTTATACCTTTTGTCATATTATGTCACAGCTAACAGAGATGGTAGTCAAGCACTCTTGGTATAAATAAATAAGTTCTTGGGAAATCTGAGACTTAATGAGGCAAAGAAGCTTGCCCCAGTCACAGATCTCATTAGTGTGAAATAGAAATCTCTTGTGTTAAATCACTGTATTTATTTATTTGTTTATTTATTAAGACAGAATTTCGCTTTTGTTGCCCAGGCTAGAGTGCAAGGGCACGATCTTGGCTCACTGCAACCTCTGCCTCCCGGATTCAAGCGATTCTCATGCCTCAGCCTCCCGAGTTGCTGGGATTATAGTCATACGCCACCATGTGTGGCTAATTTTGTACTTTTAGTAGATACAGGGAGTTTCACCATGTTGGCAAGGCTGGTCTCGAACTCCTGGACTCAGGTGATCCACCCGCCTCGGCCTCCCCAAGTGCTAGGATTACAGGCATGAGCCACTGCTCCTGGCCAAATCACTGTGTTTAAATATTCATTGTTATCAGGTTAATCCAATCATTTCCAAATATCAAAGACCTACAAAATTAATATATCAGTTGTTGAGGTCTAAAGAGATCTAGAAAATTCAGGTTTTTCTCCTACTTCTCCAAAATCACCCATTTTAGATTTGGTTAAAAAGGTTACCCATTTTCTTTGCCCTTTGGTGTCCTTCTAGAGCTGTCTGTAATTGTTACATTTTATAATACAGTAAAATCCAAATTATATGTTTAAAAGTGGCCAGAGCAGAATTTTTCTGACATGAAGCACTGAGAACAAAGCTAATAATAGTCCTTCAGGAAATTTCTGACTTATAAAACAAGCAGCACAAGTGGCCAAGGAAAACAAACAAGGGGCTCTTCTAAAATCCAGGGGTATTTCTTCCCTCGTGTTAACAGTCGGCAAACAGTCTGGCTACATTCAGGAAAAGTTCTCTTAATTAACCAGCCCATCCTCACTTGTTTCTTCCGCTTTGGGAATTCACCAGAGTTGGCTCATTTTGAAAAAATTCCCATTAGTTAGTTTTTAGGCCCCCAAGCAGAAGGCGGAAACTTCAAGATAAGGCACTGCCAAATAGGAAGCAAAAAGCACATGAAAAATTAAAGTCTCAGATCATCCTGGAAGCTCAAGGAGAATTAGTGGAATTACAAAGTCCTCTGGAATCAGAGAAAAGATAATAAATTAATATATACGTATTTATGTTAATTCTTTAGCAGTTATTCTCTCTCACTCTTTTTTTGTTATTGTTGGTAAGAATTCTTACACATTCACTTTCCATGTGTAAGAATTCAAAATGCTACTCACCCTAAATTTTCCATGTATTTCCCCAGCACTTTACAAGTGGGGTTCTAGCCTTCCAGTTCCAAAGAGAGGTGTCATAATGATAGTAAATTTTGATAAAAATTCTGGTACCTATAGTTGAGCACCAACCATGGGATCTTACTAACATTTTCTCCAAGTTAGGTGGCCCTAGGCCAATATATCTAAGTGTGATAGGATCTGGTCGTCTTACACATTCTGTGTTAGAATCACCTGAGATACTCATTTAAAGCCCAAATTCCTGGACTCTACCCAGACCTGTTGAGTCAGAGCCTCTGAGTATGGGACCTGAAGATGTGCATTTTAGGTGAGTTGTCCAGGTGATTCTTCTTTATTCTAAAGTCTGAGAACCCTACACTTCCCCCTGGGTGTGGGAGAGAAGAGTGAGATAGAGCCCGGAGCTCCTACTCGACTCAGATATTATAAAATGTCTATAAATTCCAAGTGAGTAAACATGGCTTTCTGGGAAATAAACTTAGAACCAGACACATTTTCATCAAATATTTTTAGGTTTTGATCAAACAAAAAATGCCATTCTCCACTGTGGTGATACATGAACATTTTGTTTTACAATTTTGGGAATGCAAGAAATACCATGTTTGTATTTTGCAAATAGGGTGGAATGTTTATTGGGATTTCCTCCTCTACCTAAGACTGCAAAGGTAACTTAGATGTTAGCAGAGTAGAGCTTTTTTATGGAAGAGAGGGAACTAAGGCTTTCAAAACTAAGCACTCAGGGGTAAAACAAACCTTCCCAGAAGTAAGGGATCAGACAGCCTCAGGAAGGCAGGAGGACACCACCGCCCCTGCTTCCCAGTCATATTCAGCCCTGAGGACCCAAATATAACTTCACTTCTCGATAGATGCTTTTGCCACGTGTGGTTGTGGCCAGTGCTGCCTTCCACTAAACCCAATAATCTGTCCACAGGGTGGCCTTGGTTAAAACTCTAACATTTGTCTTGGGGTCCCCAATCTCTTCTTTCTGACCGTCTCTCCATCTCTCATTCCCTTTGCCATAAAAGTGAGAATAATTGGGCCTGGGCACACAGCAAAAGTGGTTAAAGTCTTTGATGCCTGATTAAAGGGTGTGGAGGAGAGGACAAGAGATTTCCAGGAAAAGAGGCAATAAAGCCAGGAAGGGTGACACCTCATAGATGAAATAGCCCTGGTGGCAGACACTGGGGTGTGCCTGTGTTTGCACCGTCTTCTTTCCTCTTTTCATTCTCATCCATGTAGCGGATGCTTCCCCCATGTAGGAAATTGCCAAGAGGGTCCCTGTGAGGCCAGGCTTGAAAACCGGCCATCCGGTAACAGCCAGCTACATCTTCAGAGTTTGGGAGTTTCAGTGGAGCCTTGAAGCACCTCTAATCAGCCTGTTTCTTGGGGGTATATTTTGGATTATTTGAAGAGGGAGATAATATTCATAATATTCAACACGCCCAACTATTCAAATCTCACCCAATTTCCTCAACTCCCCCAATTTGCCCCCACCCTCAAAAAACAAGCAATTGCCTCTTATGAGATCCTGAGAGGAAAAAGCAGGTGAAGAAGCTATAGTCTGGCTGTAATCCCACTCCCACCCCGTGCTGGCCCAGGGCCTCTCCATGAGAGGAAAGCCGGGTCTGTGTATGGCCTCTTCAGCAGCCCAGGCAGCCAAAAGGGAGCCCATCAGCTCCCAGTACCCATGTACCTGATTTGCAGTCCCAACCTCAGGGGCAGGGACATAGAAAATACTGTGGGAGAATGAAGGTAATTGTAAGGATAAGTGGATTTTGAATAACATACCTCTGGTTAAAACACGTATATATATGTTATATACATATAAATTATATACATGATAGATGAAAATATGTACATATTGTAAACCAAAAAGTAACTGAAGCATATCTCAATAGATTGGAGATTTATTTTGTCCCAGGTAAAAGAAACACAAATCACTGTGGGATCTGTGACCTCTGCTCTTTCCAAAGAGGGTTTTGGGAACGTCCATCCTTAGAGGGGAAAGAGCAAGCAGGAGGGAAAGAAGAAAAACGAAAGACGGGTTGGCAATGAGGCAAGTGTTTATATTGTTGCAAGGCTCTGATTAACACTCAGTAAGTCTACACTTTACATGTAAAAAGAAGGGAGTAGAGGGAAATTATGCATTGATCTCCTGCTCAGTACATCTACATTTTATATATGATAAAGTCAGCATGTGAAATTACAGGTATTTGGGAAAAAAAGGAAGGCAGTTTTTGCATGACTCATTTCTCAAGCTTAACTTTCCCTTTGGCATAGTGAATTTGAGGTCTCGAGATTCGATTCTTTCACAGTATTTTATATATTTTTTATATATACTTTTTACATATATATTATATATGTATTTTTTACATATATATTACATATATATTATGTATATTACATATATTCCACATATAAGTTACTATTATTCACCTATCTCTTCTACTCCTTATTTCTCTTATCCATTTCTCTCTTCCATAAAAATATTGGGTTCTCTCCCTGAAGCTTTCTCAATGTAAATTTAGAATAATCATTTTGCCCTTTTACCTGAGAGAAAATTTGCTTTTGAATCAGGAACTTCTGGTAAGTGTGGCTTAGGGATCAACTTTACCTAGGCGTGGCTCCGCTTGCCTTGTTTGTTTTTTCCTTTGTCCACTTTCTACCTACGCACTGGGGATCCAGGATCTGTTCTCACTGCATTCTCTCCCTACTGCTTGCTGCCCCTGGGGTCCCTTCCAGCCCCCATGTCTCAGAACCCAGGACACAGCCCTCTCAGTGGAGAGTTGTGATGGTCAAGGAGGTCTCAGGAAGAAGAGGGCAAGAAGAGTATAGGCAACTTGGGTAGAACAAGGAATCTTGGAGCATAACAACAAAAGAAATCATAGTTTGGAGTAGCAAGTAAGGGAGTGGGCTCTGGATATCAACGACCTGGTTTCAACCCTTAGCTCTGTGCTTTTGAATGAGATAAAACCCCCAGATTCTCAATTTTCTCATCTGTAAAATGGAGATGATAAGAGTACCTATTTCACAGGCTGTTGTAAGGATTAAATAATCAATAGGTGAACATACAAAATGCTCCGAACATGGCCTGGCACATAGTAAGCACTCAATAAATGTTAGAGATTACAATTGGGGGTCCAGGACATATATATGTAAGTAAAATAGAAACTGCATCACCACTGGGGCTATTTTTAGATACCTTTGAACTAATTTTAAACAGGGGAAGAGATAAACTATAAACTTAGTCATGAAAAATTCACAATAATAAAGGTAATTATCTAGGGATGTTTACAACTAATTTCTATTTGCAAAATATTAGGTACTTTTTTGATATCGAAGATAAATTGTTTTTTAAGATTTGCCTACACTATACATTTGACCATGCTTTTAAAAAATAGCAGATTATGTATTCATACTTTATTAAAAATAAAATACATACAGATAATGTATTAACCCAGCTTGACATTCTGCCCTAAAATCTAAATAAACATTGTGTGAGTGATCACTCTTCTGAATTTATTGAAGCAACAACCACATTGAGCTAAGTAAAGTGGGATAAAGAATTGGAATAATGTCACTATCTGGATCCTGTAAGAGAGTGGGAGGGTGGAGGGAATCAATTCTATGTTTTTTAATAGGGGTTGAAATAAATTCATTAAGTAAGTTATTTTTTTCTAATCAGTTGTATTTTTTGGCATTTTTCTTCTCTTTTCTTGTTTGTCTTGGGTCTTGACATCTTTGTGAACACAGAAAGACCAGTGCTAACAAATAAAGAGAAAAACGAGGCTTTTACCACTACTCTTTCAGGTCTGCTGATGGTACATTTTTAGATAGACCTCCTATTTTAAAAAGCAGTAGATATAGAATATTAGCTTGACTTGAGCTCTGAAAACCTACTGAATATGGAAATTAAAATGATCCCCATTTACTGTTACCATCATTGAGATTGGATAAGATGCAGAGATGGGGAATGTATGTACAATCATCCAGAAGAAATGTCAAAATGCAGAGCAGGAATATAGGATACCACATACATCTCCTTCTGTTGCATTTGGAAACAAGTTTCTTTTCTTTTCTTTTCGTTTTCTTTTTTTTGAGATGGAGTCTTGCTCTGTCACCCAGGCTGGAGTGCAATGGTGCGATTCAGCTCACTGCAACCTCCGCCTCCTGGGTTCAAGCGATTCTCTTGCTTCAGCCTCCCCAGTAGCTGGGATTACAGGCATGCGCCACTACAACCCGGCTAATTTTTGTATTTTTAGTAGAGACAGCATTTCACCATATTGGTCAGGCTGGTCTGGAACTCCTGACCTCAGGAGATCCACCCACCTCAGTGCTGGGATTACAGGCATGAGACACCACACCTGGCCTAGAGACAAGTTTCTTTAAACTGTATTCTTGTTATGATAAAGGTGGAAAAAAAGGGAAATTGAAAAAATTAGAAGATTCTGAAAATAATAATGAAGGATATAAAAATTATCCCAAATCCTGCCATCCAGAGATAGTCACCGTGTACATTGTGGAAGAGTTTTTATTCTTTGCACATTAACATTTCAAAAAAATTAAACAAAATTTGGAGCAATTAAATATGGATATATAGTTTTCTTTTTTATTTTTATTTTATTTATTATTATTTTTTAAGACAGAGTTTCACTCTTGTTTCCCAGGCTGGAGTGCAATGGCGTGATGTTGGCTCACTGCAACCTCTGCCTCCCAGGTTCAAGCAATTCTCCTGCCTCAGCCTCCTGAGTAGCTGGGATTACAGGCATGCACCACCATGCCCGGCTAATTTTGTATTTTTAGTAGAGACAGTGTTTCTCCATGTTGGTCAGGCTGGTCTTGAGCTCCTGGCCTCAGGTGATCTGGCCTCCCAAAGTGCTGGGAAAAAAGGCATGAGCCACCACGCCAGCCTCCTTTTTATTTTTTTACACTGAACAAACCATGAAACTCTCCCAGATGTAAATACCTATTTCTCATTTTTCTTATTTTTTAAAAATAAGACATCATTTTAATCATTCGAGTGGTAGATACTATTTTTAGATAATATTTTAATTTAGGCATAACTGCTATGCAAAATCTGAAGATTAAAATCTACCTTGTGAGTCATTCCTCTGTGAGACAGTGCATGTTAAATATGTTGAACTGGCAGGTGAAAAAGGAAGAAAAAATGAGTAGTGATTGGTTATCAATAGCCAGGAATGAGAAATTGAAGGTAGTAGACTACGGATGACAAACCTATTCTTGGTTTCCTTATGTTTCTGAAATTCTACCACAACTACATGAGAGATACTACTAACACGCAAAGTTTTACAACTTTTTAAAGACATAGACTTTACATTATTAGAATTAAAAATCATGCATTTGTGTCATATTAATAAAATTGCATATACAATATAAAGGCATGGACAAAGATGAAGTAGCTTCAAGAGACAGAGTTTCTGACATCATTGTAATTTTAAGCATCGTGGATATTCCCGGGAAACTTTTTGGATGCCACTGGGGATTTCCTCTTTACTGGATGTGGACGATATCCTCCTATTATTCACAGGAAGCAATCCCTCCTATAAAAGGGCCTCAGCCGCAGTAGTGTTCAGCTGTTCTTGGCTGACTTCACATCAAAACTACTATACTGACCTGAGACAGAGACAGCAGTGATACCCATCTGAGAGATCCTGGGTTTGAACACCTGCTTCCCAAAACAGTAAGTGCAGAACGCTTTATAAGGGCAGCCTTGGGCCATGAAACACAGATACGCAAAAAGCCTTCTAGTAAAAACCACATCTGTACAAGCTCTTATTGAATTGTAGCTAAAACCTGTCTTTTCTCTTTGACCTAAATGATGAAAATCTTAAAATTTGTTTATTTATGTGATTAAACTCTGAAATAAAGATTATGGCACTAGAATCCTTTACCCAAAATCTTAGGATGCTGCCTTAAACATCATGGAAGAATAATGTAACTGGCTACTCAGGATTTCCTTCTCTAATTCATTGTGTTTTATCTCCCCAGTAAAGTATTTCAAGCCTAAACCTTTGGGTGAAAAGAACTCTTGAAGTCATGATTGCTTCACAGTTTCTCTCGGCTCTCACTTTGGGTAAGTCAGTGTCATTAGACCAGGATTTCTCATTCTCGCACTACAGATATTTCAGACTGAAATATCCTTGCTTGTCTGGGGCTGTCCTGTGCAGGGTATCTGGCAGCATCCTTGACCTCTACCTGCAATGTGTTCTTCCCCGGGCTTGGGGCCATTTACCTCTTAGTGTCTCCCTTTCCTTAAGTGTAAAGTGTGGATCATAAATGACCTATTTCCCAGATGCATTGTGAGGATTCAATAGCATGGTTCATGGAAAGTACCTCAAATAGTGCTACTTGGTGCCTACTAAGTGCTTGATAAAGCTTAGTTATTCTGATTATTATTCTACTACAAAATGGGTTTACTATAATGTTGTGAGTGAGTGCAGGTAAAGCACCTAGTGGGTGGCCAGTCACAAAAGAGATAAACGATAAGTCACTGTTTCTTCATACGTACTTCTTACTTTTGAAAAGATGAGAAAAGTCTGGGCCATGTCACAAACATTGCCAAAAATAAGACAATAAAAAGCACAGTTATCAGAGTTAAACCACAACAGCACCAAACTCTACCATTTCTTTTCTTTTTCTGCCACTAGTGCTTCTCATTAAAGAGAGTGGAGCCTGGTCTTACAACACCTCCACGGAAGCTATGACTTATGATGAGGCCAGTGCTTATTGCCAGCAAAGGTACACGCATCTGGTTGCAATTCAAAACAAAGAAGAGATTGAGTACCTAAACTCCATATTGAGCTATTCACCAAGTTATTACTGGATTGGAATTAGAAAAGTCAACAATGTGTGGGTCTGGGTAGGAACCCAGAAACCTCTTACGGAAGAAGCCAAGAACTGGGCTCCAGGGGAACCCAACAATAGGCAAAAAGATGAGGACTGCGTGGAGATCTACATCAAGAGAGACAAAGATGTGGGCATGTGGAATGATGAGCGGTGCAGCAAGAAGAAGCTTGCCCTGTGCTACACAGGTAGGGAGTTTGCGGCCGCAGTGGGAGGTAGTTTCAGTGTGTGGGCATCTTGGCAAATTTACGGCATGCAAAACTTGCTCTCTATTGTGGTCATTTTATGTTCTAAAAGATTCTGTTTAACTGCTGAAGTTTCTCTCTTTTGCTGTTTTGTGTGAATGTGGGCAAGAAAACGTGGGTATGTGTATATATGTATGTATATATGTATATGTATATATGTATATACACACACACATATATATACACACACATTGTGTGTGTGTGTATATAAAATGTATCTAAATACTGTAGGCAAATATGTAGTTCTTTACATTGCACACACACAATACATATTTTAATTACTTGTTTATTGTGGTAGGGGAACTGTCTTCAGAGTTTGTGAAGAAGTAAATTTTCTATGGTAGGTGCCAGCCACAGCTATACATTAGCATCAAGGTTTAGGATAGGTGGGCCTGAAACTCAGATTTGGAACTTCATAAAACACTTCAGTTAAAGTCTATGGCACTCTGTAGCACTGCTGATGTCTCCGTTGCACACTGTTGATTCTAAAATCAAAGGCACTCAGTATAAGCACAGCAATAGTCCTCCTCATCATGCTTTGTGTTTTCTGCAGCTGCCTGTACCAATACATCCTGCAGTGGCCACGGTGAATGTGTGGAGACCATCAATAATTACACTTGCAAGTGTGACCCTGGCTTCAGTGGACTCGAGTGTGAGCAAAGTAAGTCTGGTTCTCACCTCTTTCTTCACTTGAGATGGTAGCATGATCTCATGTCCTAGCTGGCATTAGAGTCAGGTCTGCATGCCTTCCCTTCCCTGGTGCAGATGGTGTCATATGGTGATCGTGAGCTGAGACTATGAAGTCAGACCCTTCTGGGTTTGAGTCCTAGATTCACCAGTTGTTTATTATGGCACCTTGACAAGATAGTTTAACTCTCTAGGTCACAGTTTTCTCATTGTAAAATGAGGATAATAGTGTGAACTTCATAGGCTTATGGTTACATAGTGCCTGGCGCACAGGACACATGCAATAAACTGTAGTTCTGTGTCCCTGCAAGGAAGAGGTACTCACATCATCTAGGTGGTAACAAGATGTTGCAGTAGAAATGAGTGAGTTACAGAGTCCAGGGTATCTTGGTTCATGCTCTGGCTCTGTAATGACTAGCTGTGTAGCATGGAGCAAGTCGATTGAATGAAATGAGGTCTCAGTTCCTAAATTTGTAAATTAAGAGAGTTAGATTAGCTTCTCTCCAAAATTCCTTAGCACGGCGTTGTGCAGTAGAGCTTTTTGTGATAATGGAAATGTTCCATAGCTGTGCTGTCCAGTGTGTAGCTACGAGCCACATGTGGTTATTAAGTACTTGAAATGTGGCTGGTGACACTGAGGAACTGAATTTTAAATATCATTTGATTTCAACAACTTCAAGTTTAAATTTGAGTAGCCACACATAGATAGTTGCTACTATATTAGACAGTGCAGCATTGGAGTTTTAAAATTTGTGATGTATTCTAGTACTTAAATTTGAAATATAGCTTTGTGGATGGTTCTCACCCCGGGTGGAAGCTTACTGTAGTATTTTCAGTAGTTGTGAGAAAAGTAACAAGAAATTTGTTGTAAGTTTGCATGTTTGTTCATATAATTTGAACAGTTCTGAGGTAAACACAATTACACTATCTCCCCATATCACTCAATATTTCTTTTTTAATGGTGGTCATCACTGCTTTTTTGTTGTTGTTGTTATAGATCAATGTTTTCTTGAATAAAAGAAAAGGGGTACAATTACAGTCCATTTTACATATTCCGTTAGAAATTTTATAAAATTTTAAACTAACAACAACAACAACAAAACTGTAGTTCTGGTTTCCAGTGTTCTTCTCTGTTAAAGGTGAGAGATGAGCAGAACTGATTTGGGTTTCTTTTTCAGTTGTGAACTGCACAGCCCTGGAATCCCCTGAGCATGGAAGCCTGGTTTGCAGTCACCCACTGGGAAACTTCAGCTACAATTCTTCCTGCTCTGTCAGCTGCGATAGGGGCTACCTGCCAAGCAGCATGGAGACCACGCAGTGTATGCCCTCTGGAGAATGGAGTGCTCCTATTCCAGCCTGCAAGGGTAAATCCCTCTCAGAATGTGCAGAACGTTCTCTAACTCATCCCTCATTGCTTCTGTTTTTTAATCCAACTTACAACATTTTCAAAACTTCAGGGAAAGTTTGTTTTTGTTTTTGTTTTTGTTTTTAATACAACTTGTTCTATCAGCCAATGTATATTGCCAACCCAGTACCCGCTTGGGTTGAGAGAGGTTTTTTTATTCTATGCTTGAAACGGATATTTCTGAGGCTCTGGTGATTTGTAAGGGAGATCACAAAACAGTAAAGCTCTAGAAATCTCAATGGCTTTCTCATCTTCTTTCCCTGTTTAACTTTTCCATGCCATGGGACTAACTTATGACCATGATAGTCAAGCAGTCTTAGTACCTCTTTTTCTGTCTTAATTTTATCTTTCTGAACCAGAGGCCAAAAGAAAAAACAAACAAACAAACAAAAAAACAACAGTTCGTCATGTTCTGATCGGCTAATATAAATGAATAGCCTATGTATGTCACTCCTGGTCAGAACTCCTAATCTGCAATCTTTTTAAAAAAATTTTTTTTTACCTCACGTAAATGATAACATAGATTAGAAACCACTCAGCATAGGCAAAGTGAAAATCAGACAAGACAGAATATCCATGAAAAAGAATAAAAGCTTTTATTCTGGCTGTGCATGTCCCTAAGAATTGACACAGGACTTTGGGATCTACAGGACTTTGGGATCTACCCTTTGAAGGCAGCTTCCTCACTCTGTTATGCACCCAGCTCAATAGGAAGTGAAAAGATCATTCTTCTGTAAAATTCATGGTGCTCTTTCAAATCCCCAGTGGTTGAGTGTGATGCTGTGACAAATCCAGCCAATGGGTTTGTGGAATGTTTCCAAAACCCTGGAAGTTTCCCATGGAACACAACCTGTACATTTGACTGTGAAGAAGGATTTGAACTAATGGGAGCCCAGAGCCTTCAGTGTACCTCATCTGGGAATTGGGACAACGAGAAGCCAACGTGTAAAGGTAGAGTTGCTCTACATGGAGACTTACTGTTAACATTCTTTTTCTCAACCCATACTGGAAATAGGCAAGCTAATTATAGGCCCTGCTAATATCAGTGGGTATATTTGTTACAGCTGTGACATGCAGGGCCATCCGCCAGCCTCAGAATGGCTCTGTGAGGTGCAGCCATTCCCCTGCTGGAGAGTTCACCTTCAAATCATCCTGCAACTTCACCTGTGAAGAAGGCTTCATGTTGCAGGGACCAGACCAGGTTGAATGCACCACTCAAGGGCAGTGGACACAGCAAATCCCAGTTTGCGAAGGTAAGCTTAAGATCCTTTGATTTCTGCTTTCTTAAAGAACAACCATCTTCAAACTTGGACAGTGAAAAAAAAAAAACCAATACCCACTTTAACTATAGAAATCAGATTTGATGAGCAACACTCATATCTTTGAGATTCATTTAAAAGAACTAATGTTTGGCCAGGGAAAGGATCATATGTGTTAAGAATGAATCCTTTAGGCCGGGCGTGGTGGCTCAAGCCTGTAATCCCAGCACTTTGGGAGGCCGAGATGGGCGGATCACAAGGTCAGGAGATCGAGACCATCCTGGCTAACACAGTGAAACCCCGTCTCTACTAAAATACAAAAAACTAGCCAGGCGAGGTGGCGGGCGCCTGTAGTCCCAGCTACTCGGGAGGCTGAGGCAGGAGAATGGCCTGAACCCGGGAGGCGGAGCTTGCAGTGAGCTGAGATCCGGCCACTGCAGTCCAGCCTGGGCGACAGAGGGAGACTCCGTCTCAAAAAAAAAAAAAAAAAAAAAAAAAAAAAAGAATGAATCCTTTGCTGGTTTATTTTTACTGTGATGTGCTAATATAACTTTATAGACATTAGCATGGAATAGATAGAATTCTTAATCTAAAGGAATCTTATTAGAAAATTCAGAAAGCAGAATAATGAGAACATGATTTGAATATAAAACTCTCATCACACCTGTCTTCTGAAATGGCTCATAATTAGCAGTGAGGAGACTGTTTCAAGCATGGGGTCAGCTACAGAGATAGTATTGATACATGTATAAGCAGTAAACTTTAATTCACTTTTAAGTGAGAGCAAGGATATTGAAAACAAGCAGTTTTGACTATCAGGCACTGGCCTTCTCCTAGCCAAAGCCAGTACAGAATGATTTCCATTAGCAAAACATTATAACACAAAAACCAAACTGCAAAACAGGCAACTTTTATAGGGGTGCTTCCTTCTCTTCCTTTTTGGCACCGTCTATAAATATCCATGACCCATATGTTGTCCTCAGACTGTGTGAAATCTTTCCCTTGACCATAATTTATTTTGTATGTTAGAAGAACAGTGCTCAGGAACTAATGTTCTGGTTAATTCATCTTTTAATTAGTGCCATGATCAGTGAGGGGGCTGAAATTCAAAGAAAACAGCCATCTTCCCACTTGTCCAGGGAATTATAAAGAATCTTCAGTTCTCCAAGTGTTGCTTGAATGAACTGGGTGCACTCAACAAATGCCAAGTACTCTCTAGTTCCACTGCAATATTTTCTGACCATCATTTTGATGTCTCAGCTTTCCAGTGCACAGCCTTGTCCAACCCCGAGCGAGGCTACATGAATTGTCTTCCTAGTGCTTCTGGCAGTTTCCGTAATGGGTCCAGCTGTGAGTTCGCCTGTGAACAGGGATTTGTGTTGAAGGGATCCAAAAGGCTCCATTGTGGCCCCACAGGGGAGTGGGACAATGAGAAGCCCACATGTGAAGGTATAGTCTTTGTTTTTATTTTATTTTAAGATAAAAACTATTGAAGAGCTTAGGAACGTGGTTACCTTGGGAAATGATTGCTGGAGATGCAAACAAACTTCTGAAGTGCTCTCTCATGTGTTCCAGCTGTGAGATGTGATGCTGTCCACCAGCCCCCAAGGGGCTTGGTGAGGTGTGCTCATTCTCCTATTGGAGAATTCACCTACAAGTCCTCTTGTGCCTTCAGCTGTGAGGAAGGATTTGAATTACATGGATCAACTCAACTTGAGTGCACATCTCAGGGACAATGGACAGAAGAGGTTCCTTCCTGCCAAGGTAGAATAGAGCACAGACTTTTTTAGGGTACACGTCAAATACTTCATAAGTTTCTGAACCTGGATTGCCCCAAGGGGGTTTGATCCTAGTTTCCTAAACACTGAAAACTAAGTAGTGCTTATACGTTACATTTATTATTGACTTTTAAGCAAGTTTTAGAAGTTTTCCAGTAGATTTTTCTGAAACTCTACCTGTGTACCTAATATTTGCAGTGGTAAAATGTTCAAGCCTGGCAGTTCTGGAAAAGATCAACATGAGCTGCAGTGGGGAGCCCGTGTTTGGCACTGTGTGCAACTTTGCATGTCCTGAAGGATGGACGCTCAATGGCTCTGCAGCAATGACATGTGGTGCCACAGGACACTGGTCTGGGATGCTGCCTACCTGTGAAGGTGATGCACTGATTGATGGTGGTTGACTGGGGATTAAAGAGAAAAAGGGGTAGCTATCTTGTTACAGTAATCAACTATCCATTATATCCAAACCAGAAAGGTTGCCCAGGTTGGCAAGTTGTGAATATTAAGTTGTACGGGGATAGAGAAAAAACAGAAGTTGCATGTTGATGAAATGGGTAGAATTCTGACAACTGGAGAAAGGAGACAGAAAGAGGAGAGGAGAAAGGGGAAATGGAAAATAAGAGGGAATGAGAGCAAGTGCAGTGTTTACTAACCAAGGTGTGGTGTGGTATTGTGAACGAGCTTGGCAAGTTAGAGTTCTGCCTGCCAATGGTAGAAATAGCTTCAAAGGTGGCTTGGAGCAGATCTCAAAGGCCTTTAATGCCACATCTCTGCTTCTTGTATTAAACTAGGTAGTTCTTCTGCTCCTAGTAATGAATGTACAGAAAAAAGGCCAACGGGACAGGACAGAGAGACTTTAACATCAGTTCCTCCTCATGACATTTCTTCCTCTCTTGTTTCCTTAGCTCCCACTGAGTCCAACATTCCCTTGGTAGCTGGACTTTCTGCTGCTGGACTGTCCCTCCTGACATTAGCTCCATTTCTCCTCTGGCTTCGGAAATGCTTTCGGAAAGGTGAGGAAGTTTATGAATGTTCTTCAAAAATGTTTTTGAAAATACATTTCTTTCTCATTGATAAGTCATGGTCTTGCTTACCAATTTAAACAATAATTAGAATCTGGATAAACACTAATAAATGCAGTATAATTAAGCAGAAGTCTTAAGAAAAGAGTTAGTAGTACAACTCAGTGTGGGAAGAGTTTTAGGAAATAAAAATGTTAGCTGTGCCTAATATTGTACAACTCCAGGGGGTGCTATCCATGCTGGATTATATGATGCCTCCAAGAATCGTGCAATGAGACTGCCATGATGAGCCCTCTAAGGAAAATGGATAAAATTCTTCCTAAGGAGATTTATTTGGAGTGCAGGCTTAAATTTAGGAGTATCTCATAAGGAATATGCAAGCACATCTGACTACACTCATAGTTTCTTTGGCTTACATGTTTAAGAGTACTTAAAACATTTTTGAGTTAAGTTCTGACATTTACAAAATAGAAAATCTCATGTTTAAATTCAGACTTTGGACTTCTCATGAAAAATTGGGAGCTGAATCAAGCAAGATGACCCCGTAGCTATTTGCTGACATTAGGAAGCTGCTATGCCCTTTGGATGGCTGTGCACTTTGCATTTTACCCTAGATGCCACCGAGCCATGCTTGTGCTCTGATTATTACAGAGGCCCTGAAGCATTGAGTTTGCAACCTTGATGAATTAAGTCACATTGTATCTGTATTTAATATATCCTTAAAAGTCATTTAGTCTGAATTAATGGTGGTTTGTCTTTTCTTTTGCAGCAAAGAAATTTGTTCCTGCCAGGTAAGTTGCATTCTTATACAAAGCATGCCATTGAACATTCCACATATTTTTCTCTCTGCATGTTGAAGACCTAGTGTTCTCATGTATTCCACAGCAGCTGCCAAAGTCTTGAATCAGATGGAAGCTACCAAAAGCCTTCTTACATCCTTTAAGTTCAAAAGAACCAGGTAAGACTTGTAACTCACAAATGGTTATGAGAGAGGTATCTTCTCTACGTGCTCTGTTCCTCTTTGAACCCTCCAAACTTGCCAATCTTAGGGAGGGAGCAGGGGAGAAATCATCACCTGGGTATTGTTCTGGAAAGTTGTTTCATTTTTTTATAGAAGGAGAGGAAAGAAACAGAGATCTAGCTTTATTGTGTAATTTCATTTATGATAGATAATAATGAAGATAGCTGACCCTTACATCGCACTTACTATATTCTAGAAACTTTTCTAAGCTAGGAACTGTGAGATATGGGCTGTTCCTAAATTTCTTATCTTTTCTTTTTCTTTTTTCTTTTTAATTTTGAGATGGAGTCTCATTCTGTTGCCCAGACTGGAGTGCAGTGGCATGATCTTGGCTCACTGTAACCTCCGCCTCCTGGGTTCAGGTGATTCTCCTGCCTCAGCCTCCCAAGTAGCTGGGATTACAGGTGCCTGCCACCACACCCAGCTAATTTTTGTAGTTTTAGTAGAGACGGGGTTTCGTCATGTTGGCCAGGCTGGTCTCGGACTCCTGGTCCGCCTGCCTTGGCCTCCCAAAGTGCTGGGATTATAGGCGTGAGCCACCGAGCCTGGCCTATTACTATATTTCTTATCACACAGATGAAGAAAATAAGACAGAGAGAAGTTAAGTAAATTGCCTGAAATCTCAAAGCTAGTAAGTGGTGTAGCCAGGATCCAAACCCAGGCAGTCTGGTTCTAAAATTTGTGTTCTTAACTACTCTGACCTGCTTTGAGAGAATTTGGAAGGGTCAAGTCCCTCTGAATACTTTTTAAAAAATTAAAATAACTTTTTTTGTGTGTGCAGTTTTAAGTTTACAGAAAAATTGAGCAGAAAGCACCAAGAGTTCCGACATATCTCCTCACTACCCCCTCCAACTACCCCTGTTATTAACATCTTATATTAGTGTTACAACTGATGGGCCAATATTGATACCTTATTATTCATTAATGTCCACAGGCTACATTAGAATTCACTCTGTGTTGTATATTCTGTAGGTTTTGACAGATGTATAATATGTATCTATCATCACTGTCCTAACTGAATAGAATTCGATGTTCCTACATGGTCTATCCTAGTGAGAGTGTAGACAGTAGTCTGTGTTAGAAGGTACATTTTGTTGTCATGATCAGTATGCAGAATATTAAGTGTTCTGATGACATACATGTTTATATTTGCAGAAACACAGGTGCGTCTGGGGAACTAAAGGGACACATTGAAGTTAACAGAGACAGATAACTCTCCTCGGGTCTCTGGCCCTTCTTGCCTACTATGCCAGATGTCTTTACGGCTGAAACCGCCACATCCACCACCACTTCAATAGATCAAAGTCCAGTGGGCAAGGTCAGCCTTCAACTGAAACGACTCAGTGTTCTCTTTCCTATTCTCAGGATTAAGAGAGTGCTGGCTAAAGAAGGGAAAGGATATTTTCTTCCAAGAAAAGGTGAAGAGACCAAGACTCTGAAATCTCAGAATTCCTTTTCTAACTCTCCCTTGCTCGCTGTAAAATCTTGGCACAGAAACACAATATTCTGTGACTTTCTTTCTTTTGCCCTTCACAGTGTTTCGACAGCTGATTACACAGTTGCTGTCACAAGAATGAATAATAATTATCAAGAGTTTAGAGGAAAAAATGGCTTAAAATATTATAACTTAAAAAAAAAAAAAAAACAGATGTTGAATGCCCACAGGCAAATGCATGGAGGGTTGTTAATGGTGCAAATCCTACTGAACACTCTGTGTGAGGGTTGCTATGCACAGTTTAATCACTTTCATCCCTATGGGATTCAGTGTTTCTTAAAGAGTTCTTAAAGATTGTGATCTTTTTACTTGCACTGAATATATTATAATCTTCCATAATTCTTCGTTCAATACAAGTGTTATAGGGACTTTAAAAACTTGTAAATGTTGTAAACTATGATCTGGTAAAAGTTACTTATTCTAGATTACCCCCTCATTGTTTATTAATAAATTATGTTACATCTGTTATAAAGTTACATCAAAAAGGGAAACTATTGTCCCCTAGGAAGGCATGATGTTAACCAGAATAAAGTTCTGAATGTTTTTACTACAGTTGTTTTTTTGAAAACATGGTAAAATTGGAGAGTAAAAACTGAATGGAAGGTTTGTATATTGTCAGGTATTTTTTCAGAAATATGTGGTTTCCATGATGAAAAACTTCCATGAGGCCAAATATTTGGAACTAATAAAAGCATAAATGCAAGCACACGAAGGTATAATTTTATGAATGTCTTTGTTGGAAAAGAATGCAGAAAGATGGACGTGCTTTTCATTCCTACAAAGATGCTTGTCAGATGTGATATGTAAACATAATTCTTGTATATTACGGACGATTTTAAATTCACGATCGAAACTCACCATGTAAAAGAGTCGTCTGGTAGATTTTTAATGAATGAAGATGTCTAATAGTTATTCCCTGTTTGTTTTCTTCTGTATGTTAGGGTGCTCTGGAAGAGAGGAATGCCTGTGTGAGCAAGCATTTATGTTTATTTATAAGCAGATTTAACAATTCCAGAGGAATCTCCAGTTTTCAGTTGATCACTGGCAATGAGAAATTCTCAGTCAGTAATTGCCAAAGCTGCTCTAGCCTTGCGGAGTGTGAGAATCAAAACTCTCCTACACGTCCATTAGCTTAGCATGTGTTGAAAAAAAAAGTTTCAGAGAAGTTCTGGCTGAACACTGGCAATGACAAAGCCAACAGTCAAAATAGAGATGTGATAAGGATCAGAACAGCAGAGGTTCTTTTAAAGGGGCAGAAAAACTCTGGGAAATAAGAGAGAACAACTACTGTGATCAGGCTATGTATGGAATAAATTGTTATTTTCTTTGAAATTGTTTAAGTGTTGTAAATATTTATGTAAACTCCATTAGAAATTACCTGTGTGAAATACCAATGTGGTTTGTGTTTGAGTTTTACTGATAATTTTAAATTATAACTTAAAATATTTTATATTTTTAAAGTATATATTTATTTAAGCTTATGTCAGACCTATTTGACATGACACTATAAATGTTGACAATAAACATGCTTATGTTTATCTCTGTGTTAAGGCTCTTTCTTAAAAATTTTATTTAGATAAAACTCACATTCCGTAAAATCCACCGTTTAAAAATGTATGTGATTGTACAGCTATCATCATTGTTTAACTCCAGAAGATTTCTATCACCCTGACAAAACATTATTTCTCAGTGTGTCTGTGAGAGTATTTCTGAAGAGATTAGTATTTAATTGGTAGACTAAGAGGATTGCCTCCACCAATGTGGGTGGTCATGATCCAACCCACTGAGGGCCTGTGTAGAGCAAACAGAGTGAATTCACTCTCTTTTTAAGCTGGGACACCCATCTTCTCCTGCCCTCCAACACTGGCACTCTTGGTTCTAGGGCCTTTGGACTTTGAAGTATTCCACTGGCTTTCCTGGTTCTCAGCTTGTAAACAGCAGGCCAAGGGACTTCTCAGCTTCCATAATTGTGTGAGACAATTTCTATAAAAAAAACCACACCCCCACACCCCAACACATACACACACACACACATACACACACCCTATCGGTTCTATTTCTTTGCAGAACTCTGACTAATATGTGTCCCTTCATGAGAACTGGCTACTTAGACTAGGTCTCCTCTTTAATGCCCTCATAACCCATATTTCTCTTCTTTCCTTTAACTGTAATAAATAACTATAGATTATTACTTGCATAATTGTTTGTTTAATGTCTGTCTTCCCCACTAAATTCTAAGTTCCTCAGGGGTAGAGAAAAATTACCTTGTTCATTGCTGTATTCTCAGAGCCTAGCACATTCCTGATGCAGAGTGGACATCCAACAAATATTTATTGAATGAATAAATCAATGCATGGGTGAATGAATGTATATTTCGGCTCATAATAAGAAGTAGAATCACTTTTCACAAATGGAATGAGTGGTCTCAGAGGGCTACAGTTTAAAACCCAGTTATGTATCAACTGCCCCTTCTACTGCCAGTTTGCAATTTAATATATCTATCTCTCAAATGTCCAGCAATTATTTCAATCCCCATATACAGAAATGAGCTTGTAGGAATCATTGTGAGGACTAAAGATCAATAGAAACAAGAGGGGAAAAAAATTTTTTTAAAAGGAGGTGGAAAAATAGCACAAGAGGAAGTAATAAGAGAGAAAAAGGAAAGATACTAAAAGAAAAAATATTGAGGTACATAGAGTAAACAGTACAGATGCTACAGAAGGGAAAGATCTAGTTTTGTATCCACTCACCTAAAACATCCATACAAGCACTGGGCGCAGTGACTCTCACCTGTAATCCCAGCACTTTGGGATGCAGAGGTGGGTGGATCACAGGGTCAAGAGATCAAGACCATCCTGGCCAACATGGTGAAACCTCGTCTCTACTAAAAATACAAAAATTAGCTGGGCATAGTGGCGCATGCCTGTAGTCCCAGCTACTCAAGAGGCTGAGGCAGGAGAATGGCTTGAGCCCAGGAGGCGGAGTTTGCAGTGAGCAGAGATCAGGCCACTGTACTCCAGCCTGGAGACAGAGCGAGACTCTATCTCAGGAAAAAAAAAAAAAAAAAAAGCCACACAAGCGTACATGCTCATGTGCATACACATACACGCAGATATATTCCTAAATCCTAACCCACAGGTAATCTACCCTGAAGATAATGAAAATTAAGCTTCAGGGTCCATTACTTAGATGAACCTTTAAATTACAAGGGCCTGGGTCCTAAGAATGTGTTTATGTGGTAATACATCTTCGTAAAATCTATAAAAGCAAGACGCTTTTACATTCCTTTTCTCAAAGAGAGACCTCAAATTATATAAACCTTGGACCCTGAAAAACTTCTGAATCTGTTCCTGAACCAACCCCAAATATTCTGATTCAGTAGGATTGGAAGTAAATGTTGTGTGTATGTTTTTTTGTTTTTTTAATGTTACCAAGTGATTTGGATGCACAACCAGGTTTGGAAATTACTGACAAAGGACTATAGGCTGATTAGTTTAATGAGTCTGATGTCTGTGTGGTATTTCTGGAGCTTTGCCACTATTGATTGGGTCATATACCATATAACACTGTGTAGTTTGGGAAAAGTGGACAATGGGTAACATTCACTTGCACATTGTAGTGGTGATCACATCCCCCTCTGTGTTGAGTAATTAGTTATCTATCTGTATGTACTGGCTGTAGCAATGTAGTTCTTTTCAACAACAAATCAAGAGAATTCAGACACAACATTCACAGTTGTAAATATCAAGAAAATAGAGTAAATTTGTTTAACAAAAATCCAATTTTGGAAGCAAGATATATCTGCCAGCAGTGTAACTGTCCAATGGGTTCATTTTGTTTGCTGCCCAGATAAAGCTGATTTATCAAGATGGGAATTGCAATAGAGAAAAAATTTAATTCATGCAGAGCCAGCCAAATGGGAGACCAGGGTTTTGTTATTACTGAAATCAGCCTCTCCCAAAATTCTAAAGCTAGGATTTTTCAAGGATAGTTTGGCAGGCAGAGGAATGGGTGCTATGCAATCATAGTGGTGTGGAAAATTGTCCTTGTGCATGCTAAGTCTGTTTCTGGGGGGAGCCACAGGACTTGTTGGTGGGTCCAGGTAGAGCCACCAGTTGAAATGTAAAAATCTGAAAAGACACCTCAAAAGGCCAATCAGGTTCTATGATAGTGCTATTATCTGCAGGAGTAATTGGGGATGTTGTGAATCTTGTGACCTCTGGAATAACAGTTAGTAATTGTTTACCTCTACACTTTAGCAGAATTCAGGCTCCTCTCATCCTCCTAACCTTTCATTGGTGGTCTTTTATTAGCTTTACAAAGGCAGTTTAGTTTTGGAGAAGGGCTATTATCATTTAAACTATAAACTAAATTTCTCCCAAAGATAGCTTGGCCTAAGCCCAGGAATTATTAAGGGCAGTCTGGAAGCTAAAGGCAAGATGGGGGTTGGTTATATCAGATCTCTTTCACTGTCACAATTTTTTCACTATTATAATTTTTGTGAAGGCAGTTTTAATAGTGCAGCATAGACTTGAAACAAATAAGGGGAAACCAGAAGGGGAGTAGGGGCTCACGCCTGTAATCCCAGCACTTTGGGAGGTTGAGGCAGGTGAATCACCTGAGGTTAGGAGTTTGAGACCAGCCTGGTCAACATGGCAAAACCCCATCTCTACTAAAAATACAAAAAACATAGCCGGGCATAGTGGCACATGCCTGTAGTCCCAGCTACTTGGGAGGTTGAGGCACAAGAATCACTTGAACCAGGGAGATGGAGGCTGCAGTGAGCCAAGATCACGCCACTGCACTCCAGCCTGGGCAACAGAGTGAGACCCTGTCTAAAAACAAACAAACAAACAAACAAACAAACAAACAAACAAAAACAAAAACAGCAACAACAAATAAGGAGAAACCTGATGATTAGAAATAAGGAAATATTTAATGGCCTGGAGGTTCAATGAGGTAGGAGTAAAACGCATTGCAATGAGATACTTGAGCAATACACTTGGGAGAATAGGAGACAGTGGTTAAAGAGTGAAGTGTTGGGCTGGTGCAGTGGTTCACGCCTGTAACCCCAGCACTTTGGGAGGCCGAGGCGGGTGGATCACCTGAGGTCGGGAGTGCAAGACCAGCCTGACCAACATAGAGAAACCCCGTCTCTACTAAAAAAATTACAAAATTAGCCAGGCATGGTGGCGCATGCCTGTAATCCCAACTACTTGAGAGGGTGAGGCAGGAGAATCGCTTGAACCCGGGAGGCGGAGGTTGCAGTGAGCCGAGATTGCGCCACTGCACTCCAGCCTGGGCAAAAAGAGTGAAACTCCCTCTCAAAAAAAAAAAAAGAGTGAAGTGTTTGATCGTGTGACTTTAGAGATGGTACAGTCTTAGGTGATGTTGAGGTTGAAGCTGTGCCTAGAGAAGGAGGTAGCTCAAGTCTAGTGGAGGAAAATGTCATTGCAGAGCTGAGGATGTAGGCTGTGGTATGGATTGTGCCATGGATGGTGAAGTCCCATAAGACTATGAGAAATGCTTACAGGGGAAGGAAGATCAGGAGCCAGGTGCCAAAGCCACCCTTGCATGAGGAGTTGGGAGGTCACTACAATGAGGACAATGAGATAGTTTATCTCAGTGTCACAGGCTTCAAAGAAGCAGAGTTATTTTATTTCTTCTTTGCATTTTTTTTTTTTTTACAAGAGGGCAGATGAACAAAGATATACAGGAGGCCCTCATTATAAAAGAGAAGACTGCCCCTGCCTTCCAACCCTGAAGTGTTCACTGTGTGGAGAATAAATATTGTCATCTTGAGAGATCTGCAGGGGAAGTGATGTCCTTGGGAGGCAGTCGGGCTGCTGACAAAGCAAGGAGGTAGGAGAAAAGTTTGAAAAGGAAACTGGAAGATTGAGGGGAATTTGATGATGGTGAAGACGGGAATCCCAGGGATGGCAAGGAAGCATTTGGGATGAAAATCAAAGTTGGGTCAGGAGAGAGTAGTTTAGGTGAACGGTCTAGGAGACAGATGACAGACAATAAGAGTGGCTTACATGCCAAATGTAAGAAAACGTGAGCCGTGGTGTTTTGTCCTGATAGGATTGTGGAGGTAAGTGGGCAGTTAGTTAATTCTCTACTGCACATTCCTTCTACCCATAATAAACTGATAGCAACTGCAGTGAATGCAGCCTTGGTTGGTAGCAATGAGTAAATAAACCTTGCGGTCATCTGTAATGGAGGTGTAGGCTAGGGAACGGTTGGGTAGTGGTCCTTTAACCATCCCTTGAACCCAGTGATGCTGCTTTCAATAGCATTCACTGGTACTTCCCTCATGTCTCTTGACAGGCAAATGGTTCTTCAGCATTGGGTCCTCTCTCCAGGGTTTTGTGATGGTTTTACAACGCTCACCAAGTCAATCTAGTTCTACCTTTTGAGGGCCACAAAACAGTCTAATAACCACTCTTTGTTACCACCCATCAAATGGCTGTTAATGTATCTCCATGACCTTTCCTATTCCAAATCTTCTTTTGGCTGAATGTACATTAAAATTTTTTTTTATTGAGGTAAAGTTCACATAACATAAAACAACCATCTTAAAGTGTACAATCCAGTGACATTTAACACATTGTATAACCATCTCTGATATGGTTTGGATCCATGTTCTCACTCAAATCTCATGCCAAATTGTAATCCCCAATGTTGGAGGTGGGGCCTGGTAGGAGGTGATTGGATCATGAGGGTGGGGTTTCTCATGAATGATTTAGTAGTACCATCCTCTTGGTACTGTCCTCATGATAGTGAATGAATTCTCACGAGATCTGACTGTTTAAAAGTGACTGTCACCTCCCCACATCCCTCTCTTGCTCCTGCTTTTGCCATGTGATATGCCTGCTCCTCTTTCACCTTCTGCCATGATTGTAAGCTTCCTGAGGCCTCACCAGAAACTGAGCAGATATCGACACCATGCTTCCTGTAAAGCTTGCAGAAGTGTAAGCTAATTAAACATCTTTTCTTTATAAATCACCAAGTCTCAGGTAATTCTTTATAACAATGCAAGAAGGGCCTAACAAAATCTCTATCTAGTTCCAAAATATTTTTATCAGAAGAAAACTCTACCCTATAAGCAGTTAGTCCCCATTTCCTCCTCAGCCCCTGGGAACCTCTGATCTACTTTCTGTCTCTATGGATTTACCTCTTCTATATATTTCATATAAATGGAATCAGACATGTAACCTTTTGTATCTGGCTTCTTTTGGAACAGGAATTAAAATAAATAATGTGTAAGCAGAAACTCAGTTGTATGTAAAAAACCCAATTCCCCGTGAGAAAGAGAAAGAGCTGGAGTCCTTTAAAAATAAACTACTTGTTTTTCTGGGGCTAGTGAGCCTTATCTCTCCTCCTTTCTCAGGCATTGTGGAGACACTGATTCCCTAGCTGTGCAGCTGCAAGGTCACTAGACAGATAAACTCAAGTCGCAAAACATGTTTCTCTTTGAAAAGTAAGAAATGATGTAATGCAGGTCTCAATTAATTGAATAACTGTCTTTGTTTCTCACTTCTGTAGTATGCTTCCCCCTGCACAGATCCCCCTCTCCCCAACCCCACAAAATGCTAAAAAGGTAACTTAACTCTTTGTTCAGGGCTCAGTCCTTTGGATGTTAATCCAACTTGGCCAGTGCATCTAAAAAATAAATATCCTCCTGAACCCCATTTGTCTCTCTGATTCCTTAAAAAATCCCACAGTATTTCCACTAGCAAAATTTGTTGACACATTGAATATGAGTTGTGAAAAAAAGAGAGGTGTCTCAGTTAACTCCAAAAGTTTTGGTCTGAGTAACTGGAAGGATGGAGTTATAATCTACTGAGATGAAAAGGCTATGGGAAGAGCCCTACAGATTGGAGGAAAAATTCAGAAGTTCAGTTTGGGAGATGTAAAATATAAGAGGCTTATTGAACAACTAAATTTGGGGATGGAGATGTTGAGTAGGTATTTGGCTGCAGGAGAATGGTTCTGGTTTTACAGAATTTAGAAATCATTAGCATTTACATGGTATTCAAACTCAAAGGAGTGAATTGGATCACCAAGTTAGTGAGGTTAGACACAGAAGAGCAAAATGGTGGTCTCTGGAGTACTCCAAAGGTTTGGAGATTGGGGAGACGAGGGAGAATCAACACATGATACAGAAGAAATAGCCAGTGAAGTAGAAGAAAAACCAGGGGCTCCCTGGTGAAGTAAGATGAGTATGGAGACTAGCGTGTTGGTGTTAGTGAAGTGTAGGACCTTGGTGAGAGCAGTCTCAGGGAATTGGTGTGGCTGAAAGCCTGATTGGACAAGCTTCAAGAGAGAATTACAGCCTGAGCAACATAGTGAGATCCTGTCTCTATAAAAAATAAAAATAAAAAAAATTAGCCGAGGGTTGGGGCATGCACCCGTAGTCCTAGCTACATGGAAGGCTGAGGGAGAAGAGGCACTAGACCCCAGAATTACTTGAGTGCAATGAGCTATGATCCCACCACTGCACTCTAGTCTGAGTGACAAAGCAGCATTCCCATCTCTTAGAGAAAGAGAGAGAGAGATTGAGAGAATTAGAGGAGAGGACTTAGAAAAAAGCAAATCTAGATATTTCTTTCAGGGTATAGTAGGAGCATGTGGCACTTTCACAAGTCTCCCTGGCTCCACATTTGTCCCCATTTTACCATGTCTTCCAAGTTCCTGCCATAAGTTCAGCTTAATGATCAAGAGCAGGGGATTTGGAACTGACTGGCCTCTGTTCAAATTCTCAACCGTGTCTCTTACTAGTTATGTGACAAAGGCAACTTTCTTTTTATTCTTTTTATTTTTTTAATTATACTTTAACTTCTGGGATACATGTGCAGAACATGCAGGTTTGTTACATAGGTATGCATGTGCCACGGTGGTTTGCTGCACTAATCAACCTGTCATCTACATTAGGTATCTCTCCTAATGCTGTTCCTAGCCTTGCCCCCCATCCCCTGACATGCCCCAGTGTGTGATGTTCCCCTCCCTGTGTCCATGTGTTCCATTGTTCAACTCCCACTTATGAGTGAGAATGGGCAATGTTTGATTTTCTGTTCCAGTGTTAGTTTGCTGAGAATGACGGTTTCCAACTTCATCCATGTCTCTGCAAAGGACATGAACTCATCCTTTTTTATGGCTGCATAGTATTCCATGATGTATATGTGCCACATTGTCTTTATCCAGTTTATCATTGATAGGCATTTGGGTTGGTTCCAAGTCTTTGCTGTTGTGAATAGTGCCTCAATAAACATATGTGTGCATGTGTCTTTATAGCAGAATGATTTATAATCCTTTGGGTATACACCCAGTAATGGGATTGCTGGGTCAAATGGTATTTCTGGTTATAGATCCTTGAGAAATCACCACACTGTCTTCCACAATGATTGAACTAATTTACACTCCCACCAACACTGTAAAAAGCGTTCCTATTTCTCCACATCCTCTCCAATATCTGTTGTTTCCTGACTTTTTAATAATCACCATTCTAACTGGCATGAGATGGCATCTCATTGTGGTATTGATTTGCATTACTCTAATGACCAGTGATGATGAGCATTTTTTCATATGTTTGTTGACCACATAAATGTCTTCTTTTGAGAAGTATCTGTTCATATCCTTTGCTCACTTTTCAATGGGGTTGTTTGTTTTTTCTTGTAAATTTGTTTAAGTTCCTTGTAGATTTTGGATATTAGCCCTTTGTCAGATGGATAGATTGCAAAAATTTTCTCCCATTCTGTAGGTTGCCTGTTCACTCTGATGATAGGCTTTTTTTTTTTTTTTTTTTTTTTTTTTCCTGTGCAGAAGCACTTTAGTTTAATTAGATCCCGTTTGTCAATTTTGACTTTTGTTGCCATTGCTGTTGGTGTTTTAGTTATGAAGTCTTTGCCCGTATCTATGTCGTGAATGGTATTGCCTAGGTTTTCTTCTAGGGTTTTTATGGTTTTAGGTCTTTTAAGTCTTTAATCCATCTTGAGTTAATTTTTGTATAAGATGCAAGGAAGGAATCCAGTTTCAGTTTTCTGAATATAGCTAGCCAGTTTTCACAACATCATTTATTAAATACGGAATCCTTTCCCCATTGCTTGTTTTTGTCAGGCTTGTCAAAGATCAGATGGTTGTAGATGTGTGGTGTTATTTCTGATGCCTCTGTTCTGTTCCATTGGTGTATATATCTGTTTTGGTACCAGTACCATGTTGTTTTGGTTACTATTGCCTTGTAGTATAGTTTAAAGACAGGTAGCATGATGCCTCCATCTTTGTTCTGTTTGCTTAGGATTCCCTTGGCTATACAAGCTCCTTTATGGTTCCAGGTGAAATTTAAAGTAGTTTTTTCTAATTCTGTGAAGAAAGTCAATGGTAGCTTGATGGGGACAGCATTGAATCTATAAATTACTTTGGGTAGTATGGCCATTTTCACAATATTGAGACTTCCTATCCATGAGCATAGAATGTTTTTCCATTTGTTTGTGTCCTCTCTTATTTCCTTGAGCAGTGGTTTGTAGTTCTCCTCTAAGAGGTCCTTCACGTTCCTTGTAAGTTGTATTCCTAGGTATTTTATTCTTTTTGTAGCAATTGTGAATGGGAGTTCACTCATGATTTGGCTCTCTGTTTGTCTATTACTGCTGTATAGGAATGCTTGTGATTTTTGCACATTGATTTTGTAACCTGAGACTTTCCTGAAGTTGCTTAATAAGCTTAAGGAGATTTTGGGCTGAGACGATGGGATTTTCTAAATATACAATCATGTCATCTGCAAACAGACACAATTTGACTTCCTCTCTTCTATTTAAATACCCTTTATTTCTTTCTCTTGCCCAATTGCCCTGGCCAGAACTTCCAATACTATGTTGAACAGGAGTGGTGAGAGAGGGCATTCTTGTCTTGTGCCAGTTTTCAAAGGGAATGTTTTCAGTTTTTACCATGGGTTTGTCATAAATAGCTCTTATTATTTTGAGATACATCCCATCAATACCTAGTTTATTGAGAGTTTTTAGCATGAAGGGATGTTGAATTTTATCAAAGGCCTTTTCTGCATCTATTGAGATAATCATGTGGTTTTTGTCATTGGTTCTTTTTATGTGATGGATTCCGTTTATCAATTTGTGTATGTTGAACCAGCCTTGCATCCCAGGGTTGAAGCCGACTTGATTGTGGTCAACAAGCTTTTTGATGTGCTGCTGGATTCGGTTTGCCAGTATTTTATTGAGGATTTTCACACTGATGTTCATCGGGGATATTGGCCTGAAATTTTCTTTTTCTGTTGTGTCTCTGCCAGGTTTTGGTATCAGGATGATGCTGGCCTCATAAAATGAGTTAGGGAGGAGTCCCTCTTTTTCTATTGATTGGAATAGTTTCAGAAGGAATGGTACCAGCTCCTCTTCGTACTTCTGGTAGAATTTGGCTGTGAACCCGTCTGGTCCTGGACTTCTTTAGTTGGTAGGCTATTAATTACTGCCTTAATTTCAGAACTTGTTATTGGTCTATTCAGGGATTCGACTTCTTCCTGTTTTAGCCTTAGGAGGGTGTATGTGTCCAGGAATTTATCCATTTCTTCTAGATTTTCTAGTGTATTTATGTAGAGGTGTTTATAGTAATCTCTGATGGTAATTTGCATTTCTGTGGGTTCAGTGGTGATATCCCCTTTATCATTTTTATTGTGTCTATTTGATTATTCTCTCTTTTCTTATTAGTCTAGCTAGTGGTCCACCTATTTTGTTGATTTTTTCAAAGTCCAGCTCTTGGATTCATTGATTTTTTTGAAGGGTTTTAAGTGTCTCTACCTCCTACAGTTCTGTTCTGATCTTAGTTATTTCTTATCTTCTGCTAGTTTTTGAATTTGTTTCTTAACCTCTTTGAGACTCTTTAGAATGGGCATAATAATCATATCTATAGCAGAGAGCTGTTATAAAGATTAAATAATATAATACATATGGGGTGCTGCACTTCAGAGCTTTTGTTGTTGCTGTAATTATTTTCCTAAAAATGCAAATCTGATTTGCATTTGACTCATTGACCCACATCAGTGGGTCGTTCTGTTTATTGTCCTTCATCATATGGGTCCTAATTTCACATGCAGTCTTATCACCATCTCATTTTATAGTCCAAGAATATTAAAGGTACTTGTAGGCTCCCACACCTACAAGGTGAAAAGCTAGAGAGCATGGCTCTCTTCAAAGGTGAACTTCAGGAAGTGCCACTAACAAGGACCTCCACTAGGTGGTGAGCAAGGAAAGACGGAGGTGAAGGAACCAAAATGAGTCAAGTCCACTACTTAGCTCTACTGAAGATTCGCAAACATCATAAATTTGTCTGAAATGCAGTTTTGATTTATAGTATTTGCAATTTCCAAGGGCCATTTACCACAGGTAGCCAAGAGTTAGCTTAGTGTTTATAAAAAAGATAGAAGAGGGTGGTGGAAAAGAAGGAGGAGGAGGAGGAGAGAGAAAAGAAGGAGGAAGAGGAGAACAAGAACCAAACAAAAACAAGAACAAGTAGAAGAAGAGGAGGAGGAGGATAAAGAAGAGGAAAAAGAACAACAACAACAACAAGGGAAGGAGGAGGAGAAAGAGAAAAAGAAAGAAAAGAAGGAGGGGAAGGAAAGGTGCACAGGAGAATGGAAGAAAGGATAGAAAAACAGGAGGGAAGGAAGAGAGAATCTAGTGACATTACTTTTCTGATCAGCAGTTCATTTTTTTCTCAGTGGGAGGCAATAGAGGCCAGTCTAGGAAAGGGGTGGGGAAAGAGGAAAGAGAATTGGAGGAGGAAGGGGAGGGAAAAGGGGAGGAGGAGGAGGATGTGAGACTGGGTTAGAGAAATGAAAGAAAGCAAGGCTTTCTGTTGACATTCAGCGCAGTCTCCCTGCATCACAGCACACTCCCCTTGGGCAAGGACCTGAGACCCATTGTGCTAAGTCAAGAGGCTCAATGGGCTGCAGAAGAACTAGAGAAGGACCAAGCAAAGCCATGGTGAGCCTTTCAGCCTAAAAGACCTTTAGATGCTCAGATAGAAATTCCTGGGGTTGTAGAGGCAGGTGGCAAGGATAGGAAGCAACCCCATTTCAATTCTGGTTTTAAAAAATATAGAAACTAAAAATTTTTTCAGATCCTCAAAAAAAGTGATCCTGAAATCTTTCTTCTCAGATATGCTGATTTCCTCTTCTTGACTTTGTCTCTGGGGAGACTCTTGAAGAAATCAGATCTTTTGCAATAAACACTGTGTCTACCTGAGAAGTGATGTGCTTCAGAAGATATAATTTTTTAAAAATTATACTTTAAGTTCTAGGGTACATGTGCACAACGTGCAGGTTTGTTACGTATGTATATGTGTGTCATGCTGGCAAGCTGCACCCATTAACTCATCATTTACGTTAGGTATATTCTAAGGTATGCAGGAAATCTGTGACTTTGTCATTTCAGTTGCTCAAAAAGGTATTTCTTTTTATTAAAAAAATAAATATTTTTCTTTCCTGGTATCTAGCTATCTAAATTTTTTTTAGGTATTTGAGGCATTGACCCTTTATGATCAAGAGTGAGGCTATAACATTAAATGTAAGCATCAATAGTTACTTAAGCACCAACAATACTTTAAACAATATACATACTAAATATTAAATAGTTTTATCTAATAGCTCAGCAGAAAAGCAGGTACAAAAATTACTGAACCACAGAAAAATTCAGGGCAGTACTGATTAGCAACTTGAGACTAAAGCGTGAAAATAAAACAGAACAAAACAAAACTATGCATCAGTTCTAATGTAAATTTGAAGTACTTTTTCATCTATGTCTGAGAAACCTGTTACCTCAGACAGGGTTAGTAGACATGTGTGTTTTATTTTGAATATTAAGAAAGTTGTAAGCACCACCTCAAAGGCTGTAAATGTGTGGTTTAAACGTATAAATCTAAATACAATTTTGTATTTCATTTGCAGATATTTCCACGGAAATGTCAGAGCACCCAGAGGGACTTATGGAACATCTTCAAGTTGTGGGGGTGGACAATGCTCTGCTGTGGTATGTTAT
The DNA here is from genome assembly GCF_002776525.5 of Piliocolobus tephrosceles. Lineage (NCBI taxonomy): Eukaryota > Metazoa > Chordata > Mammalia > Primates > Cercopithecidae > Piliocolobus > Piliocolobus tephrosceles. Next base: position 26,401,404 of record NC_045434.1, on the reverse strand, counting down.
GATATTTATATATTGCTAAGTCTATTTTACTTATATTCATTTTTCTTAAATATCCACTGGTTATACATAGTCTAAGGGGAAATTATTTCAGAGAGCTGTTAGTTCTATCCCTTCTATGAACATCTCTTTTCTTCTTACCCTTAGTTCTTCCCCAGAAACTCCTGAACACTATTTTTAACCTATAATAACCCATGCTGTAGGGTTCAAATCCCAATAACCCCACAAATCCTTCAATTATAAAGGAATTATATTAATTAAGAAATTTCTGTTAAGGCACTTTCAATCTGTACCAAATATTTAGCACCTCATTTTCTATTTTTTATTCATAGTTCAGTGTAAATTAATGTCACTTCTACAGTTACAAGATGAGCTCATTAAGGGATGGAGCCTTATCATTTTTTGGTCCTTCTCCCATTGTGGTGACAAATTTTGTATCTGATTCTTGAAGACTCTTCAGCAATAGCTTTGAACTTGGTTTTTCATTTCCTAAGTAAACTAATGTCTTCTTACTCCCTAGCCTGGATTTTCAGCTCTAGCCAAGCAAACATGCTAACTCTCCCCTTCACACATTTCTTATGCCATGTCTGCACTGTGGCACATGGAAACTTAGTGCTCTTTTCATACAGCAGGTATTATCTGAGTCCCTACAATGTGTGAAATTTATGCTAGGCACTAAGATTGCAGCAGTGGACATGACCGTTTTTTCCTTCTTAGAACTTGCATTCTAGTGGAATGCTCATTCAAAACTCTGTTCAAAATGTTTATTTTATGATGCTCTTTACCATCAATTGTATCTGTTTCTTTACTGTATTAAATAGTGATGCACGTAGGTCATACCATGCTTAGAATGCCATATATTATTATGAAGTCATTGTGTAATTATGTGTTTAATTAGATATCTTTAAAGCCCTCATATTTGATGGGTCCATATGTTTATTAAACACCATCAGTTCAGTCTGTGTATAGAACATGATCTAATCAATTTCATAATCCCTATATCATTTGGCTTTGTAAATTGTTCTTTTTTAAAATTAGACAGTTAGACATCTAAGAGTTGAGTGGTATATTGGGCTTTCCCAGAGGCAGTTCTTCCTATGGTAAAAATAAAATATTTTTTTATATAAAAGAGATTACTTAAAAGTATGTCACTGTTTCTCCTGTCCTTATTATGCTTCTCCCATAGGTATACATGCGTTGGCCTTCAAGAAATTATTCCAGGATTTTAAAAGTATACTGTAAATTATGTAGTTATATGATATGACACTGTAATTAGTTGTAAATCATTAACAGCTACAAAGGAATATGAATGTCTAAAATATGTTGGTTAAATTTCACCTGAAATAATTTTGAGAAAAAAATGAATAAGAAAATAAACCTAGAAAGCCACTAAATTTGTTTAAAATAGAACCTTAGGTAAAAGCATTTTATATTCAAGCCAGAAGGCCTAGGTTCTACTTCAAATCTGCAAACAACTATTCTGTGATCCTGAGATGGTCACACACACTCTTAGTCTCTGTTTCCTCATCTCTCAGTGTCTGGTTCAGCCTGGAGTAGTGCTAGGTACTTTTTAGCTGTAACATTATGTTAGTCTGCATAGGTCACACTGATGTCTTGCAGATTTCCTCGCACATCATGGAACCGACTGCTGGACTTACCATTATTCTGAAAATCCCATGAACTGGCAAAAGGCTAGAAGATTCTGCCGAGAGAATTACACAGATTTAGTTGCCATACAAAACAAGGCGGAAATTGAGTATCTGGAGAAGACTCTGCCTTTCAGTCCTTCTTACTACTGGATAGGAATCCGGAAGATAGGAGGCATATGGACGTGGGTGGGAACCAACAAATCTCTCACTCAAGAAGCAGAGAACTGGGGAGATGGGGAGCCCAACAACAAGAAAAACAAGGAGGACTGCGTGGAGATCTATATCAAGAGAAAGAAAGATGCGGGCAAATGGAATGATGACGCCTGCCACAAACCAAAGGCAGCCCTCTGTTACACAGGTAGGGAGTGACAAGACGGCTATGCCACCTCAGACTCAGGAAGGACGACGGTGAAGAGAATAATCAGATATACCCCATGGAAAGGTTGGAGGATGAGAACAGCTGCCAGTTCATTCTAGAATACATCTAGCCCTCTATATAATCTTGCATCATGTCACTTCTAAGAATTTTTGGTGTACAAGATGTGTCCCTGTGCACAAAAGCTATACCCCTAAATAAAGTGACATCAAAATGATAGGTGTACGTAGGAAGTACAGAAGAAGAATTAGACAGTCAGTGTCTTTGATAATAAGGCAGGGGAGGAGAAGCTGACAGCTGGGCCAGTTGGAAACTCAGGCTCACACCACCTCAGTTTTCACATCGTGAAGTAGAGAGCGTGGTGCCACATGCTTCCTTCTTGGTCTAACCTTATATAATTTTATATAAAAATTGCACTGTCTTTGGTGTATGAATATTTCTATAAAATCTTTTACAATTCCAAAATAGCCAGGATTTTCCAAGTGATGTTTTAATAGTTCTCATTCTCTTTCTATAGTTAGAAAGAGTAACTATGAACCATAGTTAATTTTGTCTCTTGTAAATTGGACTCTACTGTTTTAGCAAATTTGGACTTTTTAATCTTTGTGATTTCTATAAAGAAAGGGATTGCCAAGAAATAATTGCATGCAGAAATGACTGAGGTCAGGTCATCATTTAACCTTCTCACTCATTAAAAACAAGTAATTTCAAGAGTTTCGAGGTATGCCACTAAGTTTCTCATAAGTGTTAAAGAATATTAGTATTGGTAGTTTCATTCCAAAAGCAAATAAACGACTATGGCTATATGCTTAGTGTATTTTATAAGTAAAAATTTTAGCATATGATTTTTATGCTATGAATTTACAAATAAACTTTTCCTGATTATTTAAATCATCTCGGACAAAAGGTTATCTATGTCTAAAGAAATGACTTTGAGTAGTAAAATGTAATGACATTAAAATATTTTTTTCTGACCTCCTTAAAGCTTCTTGCCAGCCCTGGTCATGCAGTGGCCATGGAGAATGTGTAGAAATCATCAATAATTACACCTGCAACTGTGACGTGGGGTACTACGGGCCCCAGTGTCAGTTTGGTAAGTCTCTTTCCTTTCTTTGCTTCTTCTTAGGTAAAGTCACAGGAATCATTATAGCTTATGATGGAAGTTGGTTGGAACAAAATGATACTAGCCATTCTGAGAAATGGGAAGTTTTGATCAGAAAGCTCTGCTTTCACAATATTGTTACCTTTCCGTAAATATTTCATAAGTCAGCATGAAGTTTCAATTCACTTCTCAACAAGTCTTTTTGAGTGCCACAAGGAGCACAGCATTGGAATAAAAGCTGTCAGGGTTATAATAAGGAATTAGCATGGTAGGTTCCTGCTCTCAAGAAGCTCACAATCTAATGAGCTTGTTAGGTTAATTAGAACTCTAAGGTCTGGAAGAAACTGTGCCATTTATCATTAGGAGGCTGAGTTACCTGGAAGTTAATCTTGCTTTTTCCTTCTAGTAGTTCCTTTCCTTCTTGCAGTTCTCCACAGTTAACACATGTACTCTGTAGCACACTGACTTTGTTCATGGCCTTCTCTCTCATTTTGCACATGGCCAACAAACATGTCATCTTTAAAACATAGTTCAAAGACAATTTCTTCTAGGAAGCTTTCTTAGTTCTGATAGCTCCACATATTTCTTCCTCATTTCTCCCACCTATGTTGAAGTCATCTGTTCACTTGTCCATCTCCTCTGGTGCTGAAAGCTTCTGGAGATTAGTAAGTGTCCTATTTATCATTGCATCTTTGGGATTCACAAAATGCCTGGTATATATCAGGCACTTGCTTGCAAGCCTGAATTAAACTAGACAATTTAATTTTTTAAAAAAGCAATGTTTGTAAAGAATAAAGAATTAAAACCCAAACAAATGTTAATGTCAACCAACGGAAATAGATCTATAGATCTAACTCATTTCACTTGATCCCTGGGCTATCATTCCTTCCTAATACTTTACCCTCACCCCATTTTTGAACTGTATTTTTTAACCCTTATGTCATTGGTATGCCCTTTTTACTGGTTTTTGATTACTGGTATGTCTATTTCACCCATTTTTTAACACTTTACTTTTTTGTGTGTTGGTTTCTGTCATATCAGTCTTTCCTCATTCTCTTTCTACCTGTGATCAATTCTCCTGGGATCCTTCATGAGCACTTATCCAGGACCATAAACTGTTATAATTTCTCAGCTTTTGTCTTTTGTATATTGCTCTTCTGACTCTAATCTACATGTGTCCTTTGGTCAAACTTATTGACTTTTGTGAACTTACAAATCTACGTGATCTTTGAACCCATAAGCCTATCTCCAGCTCTGAACTCAAAATATGCTAAGGATGTCCTTTGGGATGTTTAAAAGACTATAAATCCATTTGTTCCCAGTCAGCTTTCCTTTCTGTATTTCTTATCTCAGTGTATGGAATCACCATGTACATGGGTACCCTGGTATGAGACTCTCTTAACTCCCCTAACATTTATGCAGAGTAACATTCTACCAATTTTTACAACTTCGTGTTTTTCTAATTTGCCTTCCACTTGTCAACTCTACTACCATTGCCCTCATTATCTTTCTCCTCAATTCTTGCAATAGCTTATTAGATGAGTTCCACCATTTTAAATTAGCTCCCCTCAAATATATTATTCATACTACAGGCAGACTCATCAATTAAAAGCAATTAAAACACATCACGCATACATGACAATCCACCCATTAATTTCTGCCTACCATTTTATCCTACAGGGTGAAATCTAAGCTCTTCAAGCCCCAGAGTAATGCTTGATGTATAATAGATAATCATTAAATCAATGAAAAAAGATAATAACATTTTCTCTTAGTTCCTATCTTTCTCCCTAATCTCATCTCATATAGTTTCCAAATACAAAAATTCTTCTGATTCCTTGAGTCCATTCTTCAATGAAGTCTCTAGAGCAAGGTAGCAATAATGGCTTAAATTTGACAGATGAGGAATAAGACATGAAACTTGTACTGTTTACTAAATGGCATGGCAGGGTCTAAAAAGTGAAGACTTTAATTTCCAAGTCTTCAATTTACCTATCGTATCACCAGTCAGAACAGGGAAATAGGTATAGTTTCTGGAGAGGGTTGTCACAATCAAAAGAGTTAAAATTCTGGAACTGAGCTAGAACAGATGAAGACAGAATTGAGGTCAAAATGCTTCCTAGACTTTTGTATTCTCTCCTTGCAGAGAAGGCTTATTATGGAGACCCCCTCTTTCTCTGAATGTCTTCCTCCCAATACTCTAGTAGACTCAGGGGCTCTGATATGATAGTTATTTCCCAACTAAGCTGGTCATTCCCAGTTACACCTATTTGGATTTAAGGATTCTTCCTCCAGATAATGCTGAAGATAATGATATGAAGACTAGCTAATGTTTAATTAGAATTTCTTATGAGTCAGGCTTTGTTCTAAGGTCCCTGACTTATGCCAATTGAATTACATTTATTTTCCATACCAATTTGATAAAGATAACACAATTTCATTATTCTTCTTATATAGATGAAGAAACTGAAGTTGGAGGGTTCAAGTAACCCTGTTTAAAGGCGCATGGTTATCAAATGGCAGAGCTAGGATTCAAATCCAGGCATCAGGTCCTCTTAACTCTTCCCCATACTGTTTCTTTCCCTGTTGAAGTGATTCAGTGTAAGCCTTTGGAGCCCCCGAAGCTGGGTACCATGGACTGTACTCACCCTTTGGGAGACTTCAGCTTCAGCTCACAATGTGCCTTCAACTGCTCTGAGGGAACAAACTTAACTGGGATTGAAGAAACCACTTGTGGACCATTTGGAAACTGGTCATCTCCAGAACCAACCTGTCAAGGTGAGTAACTTCAGACTAGAGGCTGTGTCATGGCAATCTTGAGCTTACGGTCAGAATATTTAGTAGAAGTTTGCTGAGAAGTCAAACATAGAAGTCCAATTTAACCTAACTTAGTTTAACCTACAGTGATGTTTTTCAAAGGACTTATTCTTACTAAATTTTTTTGAAAAACCTCCCAAACAAAAAGTAAAAACCAAATACCCCTGAAGCCACTGCCCAGCATGTAACATGATTTATAGCAATACAGCATGGTTATTGTTATGTTTTTTAGTTTTCTCATTGCCATTGCATAAATAACGTCTTGCTGAACCTCAGTTAAACTTGGTTCTTCTCATCTCAATAATACCTGTTTTATGTGGTGTCCTACTTAACACCAACCAATTTCCTTCTCAGGGTAGTGGAGGTCTTTCTTGGTTTTTTTATTTGGCTTATTCTTAAAATCACCTTTTATTTTTCCTCGTGCATAAACTTTTAGGAGAATAACAACTGAAAAACAAAAACACAGTCTCTTGATCTTTTTAAGTTTGAAATATGGTAGGTTTTTCTTTTCTTCGTTTTTAACTGCCAACTTATGGATATGGGAGAAAACCAATGTCATCTGAACTTGTGAAGTTTTGGTTAAATTTTCTACAAGTATGCTCCTGATGCATTAGTTTAAGTAGTTTCATTCTTAGAAGTGCTATCAAAATCCCTTATTGAAATCATAAAACTATCAACCCACCTACTGGAATTTTACAGAACTTGGACTTGCTTCAGTGAATTGGGATGTTTTTCAAAACGCGTGGGTAGCTATCAGAACAGGTGAAAAGGAGGAGATTCTCTGAGAATACCCCATAAGAGCCCTTGATGCACAGGCCATGTGGCATGGTACTTGCAGCAGAAGTGGAGGGTCACCTTAGTGAGGGCAGCAGCCTGGAGTAGCCACTCCTCTCCCCACGGGCTTTCAATGCTTCCTTGCCTTCATCTCTCATTTACCACCCTCCATCATTCTCAAGAAAATAAAGCCTGGAAGTAATATCACAAGTAATGTAGACACGCAGCTTTGGCTAAAAATCCTTTGCTCAAGGGAGGGTCTCTACTCAGAAACACTGTTTTGTCTTTTTTTTTTTTTTTTTTTTCTTTTTCATTAAAGTGATTCAGTGTGAGCCTCTATCAGCACCAGATTTGGGGATCATGAACTGTAGTCACCCCCTGGCCAGCTTCAGCTTTACCTCTGCATGTACCTTCAGCTGCTCAGAAGGAACTGAGTTAATTGGGGAGAAGAAAACCATTTGTGAGTCATCTGGAATCTGGTCAAATCCTAATCCAATATGTCAAAGTGAGTAAGCTTGTCCTGGAAAACTGAAGACTTAAAGATGGAGCTGATGGACGAGCAGATACGAGGAAAGACATACATAAACATTTACATTTTGTTTTGCTCAGTATATGTGACCTAGAAATAAATTTGCATACTTAAGTCACTGTAAAATCTTTGGTTTTACAAAGTGAAAGGTTGGTCTTGCCTCCTCCTTTAATGACAAAGGTTTAAAGGTTGGTCTTGCCTCCTCCTTTAATGACAATCATTTCTTTTCCTCATTCTCACCTCTTGCCTTCTTAACTCTTAAAATCTGGCCTCATTGATTTACTTTTTATCTATTCTTCTGTTCCACTACAATCTAACATCTCTGTTAGCCCGTTTAAATGCCTCTAAAAGGTAACTAATGACCGCCTACTTCCCCAAATAATGGATACTCCTGAATTATCACTAAGCTAATGCCCCCCAAATCTGTCTGTGTATGTCATGTCTTCTTCATCTTTGTATACCCTCCACCTGACACAGTGCCTGGCAATAGGTGCTAAAGCAAATGCATGTTAAGTTAGCACATGAAAGAATAGCTACCCACGTCTGCTCCTGAGACTATCTACATAGATGACAAAAGTCTTTAAATGGTAGGATCTGTAGAAGCTGTCAGAAATGCTGATCTCCATGTGCTGTGTGCCCAGGGCCAGGGAGTAGAGCAGATGAGCAGAGAGAGGCAAGGAGGCCTTTAGCAGAGGACTGTATATTTGGCCTATCAGAGACACTTACCTTTAAGGCCTAGCTAGTGTTCATTTCCTCCTCATCTTCATCAAGCCAACAGGTACCCTCTGTCTGGAGCTCCTGGGAACTTGAGCCCTCTCTCCATTATATATTTGTGTGTGGAGATCAAATCACCTTGAAAAGGTTCATCAAACTAATGGGAAGAACTAAGGATAGAATCGGTATTTTTAAATAGAGGCTCCCAAATGAACTTAGTTTACACTTACAAGAGTATTTCTAAACATGCCCTTTTACTTGTTCGTGAAGGAAGTAGAGGGAAGTGGTAGCGCTACTGCATTGGAAAGAGATTAGTGCAGGTCCTCGGCATGTAAAAAACAAGTGCTGACTTTTGCACAACTGCTTTAAAGTAAAAGCATTAATGATTTCCTTTGACTGATGAATTATCCAGTTCAGATCACTGGCTTTTATTTTTCCTGAAGTTGTACTAGGCTTTTAGCTCTTCTCTGTGTTTCAGAGTTCCAATCATTGAACAAGTCCATGGAGCTAAATACAATGATGACCATTCTTGCCAACATTTTTAGGTGCATTACCAGGAACTCTATGAACCACAAATCTGGGCATTGAGAGTCTGTAGGCATTAGACTAGCAAGGCTGGTCCAGTCTTTGCCTGTGCTGTACTCATTATAGGCCTTCCCATGCCAGTTTCCTCAGCTGTCAGATGGTATCAAATGGGCTACTACTGGGAGATGTAAGGAGGAAAAAAGTCAAATATCATGAGATGGACTAAAGAAATAATGCTGGTGGTCTCATGCCATGTGCCTTACTGATTTCTCTTTCAGAATTGGACAGAAGTTTCTCAATGATTAAGGAGGGTGATTATAACCCCCTCTTCATTCCAGTGGCAGTCATGGTTACTGCATTCTCTGGGTTGGCATTTATCATTTGGCTGGCAAGGCGATTAAAAAAAGGTATGTAAGTTTAACTTCATATGAAAAGAATACAACTTTAAAGTGAAAAAGAAAAAAAAGAAAACCACAGGAAATTAAGTGTGATAGATTCAACAGAAGCAGGATGCCAAACTTTACATTCTAGAGCCATCAGTCCCTGGAGGCATGTAAATCAGCCCAGGACACACCTTCATTAAAACAGGTTGGCTGATTTTTGCTTTTCATCTGATAAACTTTAAAAAATGTCTATTATCTTCAAGGTAGCTTGCTGGGCTGATAACAAGTAAGTGAAATATTCTTTTTTTTTTTTTTTTTTTTTGAGATGGAGCCTCACTCTGTCACCAGGCTGGAGTGCAGTGGCGCAATCTCAACTCACTGCAACCTCCGCCTCCTGGGTTCAATCTATTCTCCTATCCTCCCGAGTAACTGGGACTACAGGAGCATGCCACCATGCCCAGCTAATTTTTTGTATGTTTAGTAGAGACAGGGTTTCACTGTGTTAGCCAGAGTGGTCTTTATCTCCTGACCTCATGATCTTCCTGCCTCAGTCTCCCAAAGGGCTGGGATTACAGGTGTTAGCCACCACACCTGGCCTGCTCTTAATTAATTCTGAAAAGATAACACACAATCTCTGTCCTCTAAGAGCCTACATGCCTTGGATTTCAATGGTACAATTCTACCAAGAAGTGGGTCTAATGTCCACTAAGGTTTCAAGGCACTGCTTCCAAATACCTGACCTCTTCAAGAGTCACCTGGTTCCCAACACATGGGCATTGCATTAACCCTAGGAGAAATTCCCATGTGTTCTCCCAAGTATGTATTTACCAAGGCCACAGCTCTAACCAAATGCACCATATATGCTTTCCCTCCATCTGTCACTGGACAGGAAAACAGAAGGAGGACTGCCTTGAGAAGTTAACATCTGCTGCCCAGATTATCACTCCCTTTACCTTAAGGCATGAGTGTGTCTCAGCCTTAAAGTGTGAGCAACCCACCAGCCTGCAGCAGGCCTTGGGTGCATGGTGCCACATTTGGCCAAACTCACCTGGAAGAAACATTCAAGGCTGTAACATTCATGGACATTGGGCAGCTTTTAAGATATACCTGTTTTGGCCAGATGCGGTGACTCACGCTTGTAATCCCAGCACTTTGGGAGGCCAAGGCGGGAGGATCACAAGGTCAGCAGTTCAAGACCAGCCTGGCCAACATGGTGAAACCCCATCTTTACTAAAAATACAAAAATTAGCCAGGCGTGGTGGTAGGCACCTGTAATCCCAGCTACTCGGAAGGCTGAGACAGAAGAATCACTTGAACCCGGGAGGTGGAGGTTGCAGTGAGCCGAGACCGTGCCATTGCACCCCAGCCTGGGCGACAGAGCGAGACTTCATCTCCAAAAAAAAGAAAAGATATACTTGTTTCAAGTTCAGGGATGATCTCAAAACAATTGCTAACCAACTGCTCTGTGTTGCCTTTCTATGGGGTCAGTTGTCATTTTAATTTTCCTTCCATCAAATTAATTAGTATGTATTCTGTTCACTGAATATGGTATGTAAAGGTTGCCCCCTGTCCATTTACACTGGCAATTACAAAAATATTATTTGTCAGTCCCTAATTGTGTGCCACTCTGATCTTATCTTTCATTTAAATTTGAGAATAGTGGATGCTAGGTAAGTTTTCTAACCAATCCAGAAAGACAAAGTGTGGGGTGGCAGCGGGGGGGGGATTGTTGATATGCAAGAACTTCATTAGCTATGTATAATCTGAGAGCACTGAGCAGTTAAAATGTCTCTGCCCTTGCTGTTAGAAATTTTGTGCTGATTGATTCTCACTATCTTATAGTATTATACAGTACTAAGTACTATACAGTACTAAGTATAAGTGCCAAGTACTGCATTAAGGCAAAAGAAGAATGACAGTTTTCTCCAACCACTGATTATTCTTTCCACTGAGACTTCAAAGCCTGACCCTAATCATCCTGTCTTTCTTCCTACCTTGGGTGATGATGGCAGAACTGACGGGTAGAGAACAGGGTGGGTTATTACACACTGCCCTCTGGGATAAGGTGGCTATTATCTAAATAATTTTAAGGACTTTGGGGCTATAAGTCACCTTAATAAGGAAGCTATTTATTTCAGAATTCTAAAATTTTTTAATAAGTGTTTGTAGAATCAAAAGAATAGAATCAAAGTCACTTGTATGTAGTGAGGGGTTAGCTGGCTAACGGTGTTTTATAAGCAAGGGTACAAAACTCAGTGGGGTTGTTTTTAAATGTTTTACCTTGGAGTCATTTCTGTACAAGATCTCAAACTGATAACTTGAAAACTGCTGTGGGAATCAGTGTGGGGCAAACAGGAAGCAGATAACGGGCAGTTAGGCTAGTTGCAGTTATGCCAACAAAGAAAACAGAAGCCCCAAAAGATCGCTGGCTTGGTAGGAAGTTCAGGGTATCTTTAAGGTAACATTAAATAGTCTTCATCTGTGGGCCAGGCACCATGGCTCTCACCTATAATCCCGGCACTTTTGGAGACTGAGGCAGAAGGATTACCTGAGCCCACGAGTTCAAGACCAGCCCGGGCAACATGGCAAAACCACATCTCTACCAAAATGTAAAAAATTAGTCAGGCATGGTAGCATGCACATGTAGTCCCAGCTACCCAGAAGACTGAGGTGGGAGGATGACTTGAACCCAAGAGGTCAAGGCTGCAATAAGCCATGATAGCACCACTGCAATCCAGCCTGGGCAACAGAGTGAGGTCCTGTCTTAAAAAAAAAAAAAAGAAAAAAAAAAAAAGCTTCATTTGTAAAACATCTTCCATTATCACCAACTTACAAATGATTCTGCTTTCCAAAGATTTTGGTTATAGGTTGGTCCTTTAAGACATGAAGAATATTTTTCCTACAGAGACAAAGGTAGAAATAATGGCTACATTCCCAGGCTAAATCTAAGACAAAATATAGTTCATGGCATTTACAAGGATAAAAGTAAAAAGTCATAAATCTGTATGTGTGTGTTTAGGTGTGTGTGTGTGTCTATGTGTGTGTGTATGTATATATACACACACAGAGAGAGAGAGAATTTATAGACTTTTTGGGTTCTAATAACTAGAAAAAGGGCACAGGTAACTATTTAGAGTATGGAAGCCAATGAAGTGACTAGAGTCTTCACCCCATTCTCCTGTCCTCAAATGAATCTTCTGACTCTAGCACTTTGTCCCCTGCCCTAGTAGTCTTAGTATCTTAGTCTTAGAGCGAAAGTAGACTTTCGCTCCTTTCTTTTAGGAAAGGAATAAGGAAGGGCTCTGGAAACATGTGTCCTTGTGCATGGGCTCATCTAGACACATTTTTTCCTCCTGGCATTATCATTCTCTGATTACTCACTACCATTGGCCCTGTTTAGTAAATAAGGAAACCAAGGCAATGATGTTTTAGGCCGAATCTCGAAAATCCCATATCAGCAGGACCCAGAGTTAGAGATTAGACTCTAACCCAGATACATCTTCTAAAATCACTGGTCTTCAGATTCATGAACTGTTTTTTTCCTCGGTTGGAAGAATTTCCCACCAGAACCAACACACAGGGTTAGACCTGGGCATGAAACTGAACACATGCCCCCTTAGTTCCCTTTTCTTCAAAATGAAACTCTCTCAGTAGGAACAGATTCTTACTCATCTATTGCTGTTAGGTTCATTGTCCCTAAAAAAAAATTTATGTGAAGTTAAACAGAATCTGAAATTAATTCAGATTTGATTCTCCCTGCTCAAGTGCACTTGGTCATCAGCAGGCTGAATTTTAGTAGAAAATTTCAAATAGTAGTCTTTAATACTTTAAAGGATCAAAACAGTAATGGAGCACTGTCTAAGTGCTAGCACCTGAACTAAATACTTGGAATATATTCTATTTTATCAATCCAATGAGAATGATACAATTATTATGCCTCTTTAACAGATGAAGAAATTGTAGTTTAGAGAAGAAAGTAGCTGTTCAAAGACACACTGTACTACAGGTGGCAAAATAGGGCTTGCACCTGGGTGAGATTATTCTAGAATGCCAGTTTATAGTCACTGAAATATATTGCCTCCCAAATGATTGTTTCTGCTCAAAGAGTTCTTTTTTATCTACTTAATTATATTCTTCCTTTTTCAAAAAGAATGTGAGTGCAAAATGTGTTCAGTACTGCAAATTAAAATTAATTAAAAAGTAAAAACCAAATTTAAACGTAGGGTACAAAAATCATTTGGAACCAAGGGTAAAGTTATGGCACAAAAATGTATGTCACAAAGTTCTATATACTTGGTAGGAGAGGGTCTCAGATCTAGCTCTGAGTTTCCTTGCAGCCAGTCAAAGGAGAGGCATGTGATACTCTTTGTGTTTGTAAGATAAAAACACATTAGTTACTCAGATGAGGCTGTGCTATTCCTATCAACAAGACTAAAGTGAAATCCTCTTGTGGATTCTCATAGAGATGATGCTGTGAGCTGTAATGGCACATAGTCTTACAGTATTAGCAGCTGTCCTTCAAGGGAAGAATCTGCAGGTAGGATGAGATGGCAGATTGAGAAGGGATAAACACTTGAATGGACATATTGGGTCTCACCACCAGGCAATTGAGCCTACACTTCTGTCTTCTTGAGTAGCACAGAGAATGGAATGGAACCTCAAGAGGCATCTGCATCAACATGTCTGTTCTGTATGAGTGTCTACCACTGTTTGTTAAGCCAGTTTCTCAAATCCCCTTTGACACAGAAAGGGTCCACCTAACAAATACCTAATATACTTCAAAAGACAGTTTTGAGAGTGGGAGTCTTCCTTCTCCCTTATTTGAAAAACTTTAAATTGTCTAATTTTTGCTAATGCCATTTCTCTACTTTCTATTTGCAGGCAAGAAATCCAAGAGAAGGTAAGTTTTATTAGTGGGGAGGAGTTTCCACATCTGCTGATTCCTTCTCTACTTGCTTAAGTTGATTCCTGCTCTAGCTAGACACATTAACGCCATAGTAGTTTATTTACCTGGAGTCCTCATCCAAATGACCAGATAAAGTGATAAATCTACTAGTTTCCTTTCAGACCTGTGCTTTTTGGTGCTAGTGGAGCTGTATGAATGAATGAATGAATGAACAAGTAATCCCTATTAGAAAAGGGCAGTTTATGTAAAGGGAGATTTTTCTGATGACCTCAGAATTTTTTCTGAGGGTTAAAAACATTGTGGTATGTTCTTCTTGTTCTGGCTGAACATGAGGCCCTAAATATATTATTTAATAAATATTCAATTGAACAAGCATTTATTGAGAAATGTATAAATGCTTATTCAATTGAATATTTGCTTTCAATTGCTCTAATAGGCATTGCCCTTCGGAAATGTGGGAAAGATAGGGAGCATGAATTCTACCTATAGCTTCCCCAAGGAGGCAAGTATTTTTCAGTTTGGTCTTGAAGCTCAAATTTCTTGTACTGGAGAAATAGCACAGTGGGAGGAGATGCAGACTGTGAAAGTGGATGGCCCACCTGGCAGAAATGAAGATGGCAAACTATTTCTCAGTATCTAGAGTTTAGTGACTTGCTCTGGAATCTTAGGAAGGAGAGTGTAAGTAAAATAAACTATGAAAGGAAGACTTTGGTGACATATTCAGTACCCAGCTGAACAACTGAGCTCCCTTTAAAATGCTAGAAATGAAGTGAGATGATTTCTGAAGGGATTGGGTGCTGGTTTGGGCAACCATCCTACCAACCACAAACTTAGTATGGGCCATTGCTTAGCATGCAAAGGAAAAAGTGGGGAAAGATGAGGCACCAGAAACCAGATCATAAAGTAATTTATAAGCCATGTGATATGGGTTTTATCTTGAGGTCTTTTGGGATATCACTAAAGGGGTTTAAATAGTGAGTAGCCTTGCCTCCAGCATCTTATAAGGTCACCCTGCAGAGCAGTATGGCAAGTGTGAGAGACAGGTGAGCCTGGAGGCAAAGAGACTTGTTTTGGAGGCATTTGAAGTTATTAGGTTAAAACTGATGGTGCCTGTCTAGGGAACTAGTAGTAAGAATGGGTTCATGAAATAAGAAGAGGTGATATTAACTGAATGTTAATTGGCTAAAAGGAAGAGAAAAGAATCAAATTATCATCTTTCTCACCTGGAAACTGGCGGATGGTAGTACCGTTTACTTCTGAGAAGGGAACATAAAAGAATGAGAGGTTTTGGAGGTAAAGATCATGGGTTCGGTTTTGTACTGAGCTTTGGGTGTCTGCTCTTCATTCACTGTGGTTCATTGGACCTATCCACAGCACAGAGGCTATGTTGGGGGAGGAGATTTGGGGCCCTCACATTTCAGGAGGTAACTGCCATCTCAGGAGTGGGTACGATCATCCAGGGAGGGTGTGAGTGTCTGAGAATGGAAGAGGACATGTGGGAGAGGATGGGAGCCAGAGGAACATCATTGTCTAATAAGTCAGCTAAGGGAAAGAGAAATGAGAAGAGGTTGCCAGGCAGGGAGAAGGAAGAGGAGGAAGAGTGTGGGGTCATGAATGCCAAGGAAAGAAAGGGGAACAGTTTCAAACATTGCCAGGAGAACCAGTAAGTATTCCCTGGATGCAACAAGGGTGTCAATGGGGAGACTATCTGCAGTGCAGACATCAAGACAGAGGTCAGATGGCCAAGCATTGAGCATCACTGAGGATGAGAAAGTAGAGACAGAACAAGCAGTCATCTCTTTTAAAATGTTTGGCTGTGAAGGCGAAGTGGGGCAGGGGTAACTGGATGAGGATGTGCGATCAGTGGAGGTTCTTTTTATTCTTTTTAATTACTCTGTTTTCTCTTTACTAGTGTAAATGGAGTCTAATGAGGAAGGGCTTCTTTCTCTGGGCTGGTCTCCCTGTCTGTGGCAGGAAACCCACAAGGTTTGAAGATATCTTTCAAACTCACAGCTACTGAGTGAAAGTATTTTCTGGCACAATCTACCCAGAGCTGTTTTCTGGCTACCGGAACCACCTGTTTTAATTGCCACTAGATGGAAGCAGATCAACTAGATTTTTTTTTTTTTTTTTTTTTTTTTTGAGATGTCCTTGAGGCACAGGAAGAGATACTGGCTGGAAGAATATTAGCAATAAGCTAATGACCATGCTAATTGCTATATTAAGTTTAATGGTTCACTGATTTTTTTTATAACCAGTCAATTAAAAGTTGTTTATCGAACATTCTTGTGTCGGAAACTGCTAAGCTTGCTTGAGACACCAAGAGGGGTAAGCCTGGTCCCTGATTTCAGGAAAATTATTATGTAGCTGGGGAGTTAAGACAGGAATATAGAAAGAAAAATACCAGAAAAATACAAGGCAGAGCATGGTAATGGCCAATGGGTGCTATATTTCAGAAGGAAAAAGTCATTTGGCTTGGTGTTTATAGCAAATCTTATAAAGAAGGTTGCTTTTGAAGAATAGATAGGGTTTAGGTGTATGGAGAAAAGCAGGAAAAGAAGGCAGTCTGTAGGAAGGAAAAGATGTAAGCAGCGGTGTGGTAATGAGACCATGAGAGCATGGGAGCCAGTGCGCAGAACTTTCTTGAGCCCATGGCTTATTGAGGAGTTGTGGAGTGGAAGTTGGAAAGGAAGGCTGGCCTCACCAACATAAGTCTTGAATGCTTCACCAGATGGTCTAGAAAGGCCTAGCAAAGAAGAATTATTTGCCCAGCTCTCATTTATTGACTAAGGTTGTATTAATTCATAAGAATTACAGAATTTTAGGTCTGGATAAGATCTTGGTGGATATCACATTCAAACTCTTTTTGTAGCTGAACTAATCAAGTAACTTTTCTATAGGGCTTGAGCAAGTGACAGAGTTACAATAATCATAAGCCTTTATCAAATATTAATTCCATGTTGTACACTATTATGAATGGTTTACATGTCTTAAATCATGAAATATGCCTTTAAGTCTGCGGGAGAAGGGTCTATGAACATCTTCATTACTGATAAAGAAACAGGCACAGAGAAATAAAATAGCCTGAAGTCACAACAAATGGCAAGGCTGAGATCCATACTCATCTGGATCCAGGGATCATGCTCTTAACACATATGCTTTTAGAACTCAAGACCCTTGATTACCAGCTTAGACTGGTAAGTCCCAGACACCCTCCTTTTCCAGTAATGTGATTTTTTTTCACACTGAAACCATTGTGTGATTGCACTGAGGAAGGGTGGGGTAGAAGAAGTTCAGTATGTTTTTAGAACAAGTCAAAGGTAGGATGAATACTATCACACTAAACACTGTGACCCTTTTTTTTTGTTGTTGTTGTTGTTCTTGGGCTAATTTTCATAGTAGTTTGTGTTCACTTCTATTAGCTTTTGAGTGGTGAATGAATGATTCCTTGGGCATTTGTGGTTTCATTTCTTGCTGGGTTATTTTGACTCTTCTGCAAACTGACTCTGTTTATCACCTCATTTGGTTTCTGCTGTCTAAATTCTGGCAGGGTAGAAGCTACACCCAAGATACACAGGAAGATATGATGCCAACCTCAGAGGAGGGCATATGTGAAATTTTGTTTTCAGAAACACTTTTTTGTCTCTATTTTCGCAAGCACATTTGCAGCTGCTGAACTGTGGTTTACCCTGACAGTTCATCATGAGACCAGCACCTCAGAATCTGGTTCTCCCTTTGAAAGGTGCCATGAAGACATACCACATTTCATTCTCTCCTTGTCCTTTCCAAGAAGTAGAGTTGTGTCACACAAAAAAAGTGTCACTTATTTCTTTAAACTAAATGTGTTACCATCTTATTAAATTATATCCCAGGATATAATTTATCAGGAGTTTATAACTGCCACTACTTCATGAGTTTAAATTTTCTCCAATTTCACTTTCCATTTAAGCATGCCTTCTAATGTCTTGACTTTCCACTGCTCAAAATCAATCTATGGCCGGGCGCAGTGGCTCACGCCTGCATTCCCAGCACTTTGGGAGGCCACGGCGGGTGGATCATGAGGTCAGGAGCTTGAGATTAGCCTGGCCAATATGGTGAAACCCCATCTCTACTAAAAATACAAAAATTAGCTGGGTGTGGTGGCACGTGCCTGTAGTCCCAGCTACTCAGGAAGTTGAGGTGGAAGAATCGCTTGAACCAAGGAGGCCCTGGTTGCAGTGAGCTGAAACCGCGCCACTGCACTCCGGACTGGGCAATAGAGTGAGACTCCGTCTCAAAAATAAAATTAAATTAAATTAAAATTAATTTAAAAAATCAATCTACGCTGTCCTTCAAACTCATTAGATCTGGAGACAAAGACCGTATGTACCACAAAAGTTTTTCCAAGTGTGGTCTGTGGGCCAGTGGCATAAGCATCACTAAAGAGCTTGTTAGGGGTGCAGAATCTCAGGCTCCACTCAGACCTACTGAATCAGAGTCTGCATTTTAACACCATCTCTGAATGGTCAGCACATGAAAGTCTGAGAAGTGCTGCCTCTACAGTTTCCTTACATTCGTTCATCTTCAAAACTTCCTAAAGGCCGGCCTCTTGTCTGAGATTTCCAGCTGAAAGCATGTCCCTGCTCCTCTTCTCGTCTCTAATGAATATTTACCTTTACTACTAACACTCCAAGTTTTGCAATTTTTAAACTCTTAAGTTTATTATCTTTTGTTTTTCTTTCAGTATGGATGACCCATATTAAATCACCCTTGGTGAAAGAAAATTCTTGGAATACTGAAAATCATGGGATCCTTTAAATCCTTCCAGGAAACGTTTTGCATGGTGGCACCTCCTACATCAAACATGAAGTGTGTTTCCTTCAGCGCATCTGGAAAGATTTCTACCTGACCAACAGCTCCTTCTGCTTCCATTCTGCCCCTCATTTATCCCTCAACCCCCAGCCCACAGGTGTTTATATGGCTCAGCTTTTTGTCTTTTCTGAGGAGAAACAAATAAGACCATAAAGGGAAAGGATTATTGTGGAATATAAAGATGGCTGACTTTGCTCTTTCTTGACTCTTGTTTTCAGTTTCAATTCAGTGCTGGACTTGATGACAGACACTTCTAAATGTAGTGAAAATTTGACACATATGTGAATATGGACTCAGTTTTCTTGCAGATCAAATTTCACATCATCTTCTGTATCCTGTGGAGGTAGAACAGTCTTATAGAAAGTTCATAAGTCTACGCTCTCCTTGCTTTCTAACTCCAGTGAAGTAACGGGGTCCTGCTCAAGTTGAAAGAGTCCTATTTGCACTGTAGTGTCACCGTCTGTGAATGGACCATCCTATTTAACTGGCTTCAGCCTCCCCACCTTCTTCAGCTGCCTCTCTTTTTCAGTTGGCTGACTTCCATACCTAGCATCTCATGAGTGCCAAGCAAAAGGAGAGAAGGGAGAAATAACCTGCACTGTTTTTTAGTTTGGAGGTTTTGCTGTATCTTTTTGTGAGACCCATTCCTATTTCTTATAGTCAATGCTTTTGTCACTATATTATTAGTAAGAAAACATTACTGAAATGCTAGCTGCAAGTGAAATCTCTTTGATGTTATGTGGAAGAATTAAAACAGGTAGAGAAATTCCTGATTCACAATTAAATGCTCTCCTTTCCCTGCCCCCAGACCTCTTATCCACTTACCTAGATTCTACATATTCTTCAAATTTCATCTCAGGCCTCCCTCACCCCCACCACTTCTTTTATAACTAGTCCTTGGCTGGGCGCAGTGGCTCATGCCTGTAATCCCAGCACTTTGGGAAGCCGAAGCAGGGGTATCACGAGGTCAGGAGATCGAGACCACCCTGGCTAACACAGTGAAACCCTGTCTCTACTAAAAATACAAAAAATTAGCCGGGCTTGGTGGCAGACGCCTGTAGTCCCCGCTACTCCGGAGGCTGAGGCAGGAAAATGGCGTGAACCCGGGAGGCGGAGCTTGCAGTGAGCTGAGATCGCACCACCGCACTCCAGCCTGGGCGACAGAGTGAGACTCCGTCCCCCTCCCCACCCAAACACACACATACACACACACAAAACAAAATAACTAGTCCTTAACTAATCCCAAGCTCCTCTTCCTGGCTTCTTACTGAAAGGTTACCCTGTAACATGCAATTTTGCATTTGAATACAGCCTGCTTTTGAAGTGTTAACTAGTTTGCCTAGTTTCTTATTTTGAAAATAACCATATGTTTTGTTTTCTCCCCAATGAGATTATATGCTTCTTCAGGGCAGAGTTTGTGTCAGATCCCTGGAGTGTCTAGTGCATTACTTGACACTCAATAAATGAATGTTCAAATAAATCGGAAAGAACATACAGTGTACTGCTGATATAAGTTTCAGTAAACCCTCTTTCTCTATGGCATCTGATGACCTGGGCAGATATCACCTAATGTCAAGAGCTGGATTCTTATGAGAGAACAGGGCCCTATCAGAAGCTAGCTGGAAATACCTCCTTGTCCCATGGCCAATACAGATTTCATACAAATTTGCACACATTATGAGAATAATTTTTTGGTAATGATTACATTTTTCTTTCTCAAAGACATCTCAGATTCTGTATTACAGCAAGAGCTGTTGCAAAAGATTCTCCATATAGTACACTGTAAATCTTGGATGTGCAAGTCACATTCATGTGGTTTAGGGTATGAGAGACAGGACTGACAGAGAGAGGAGAGACAGAGAAGAGAGAGACAGGAGAGAGA
Organism: Piliocolobus tephrosceles; assembly: GCF_002776525.5. NCBI lineage: Eukaryota > Metazoa > Chordata > Mammalia > Primates > Cercopithecidae > Piliocolobus > Piliocolobus tephrosceles. The sequence continues at coordinate 26,380,899 of NC_045434.1, read as the reverse complement.
CAGAGAGAGGAGAGAGAGAAACAAGAGAAAGAGGCAGAGAGACAAAGACGGAGTCAGAGAAAAAAAGGGAAAGAGATAGTAAAACAACAAAAACAACAACAGTGTGCCCTATTCCTTTAAAAGCCAGGGTAAATTTAAAACCTATAATTGATAATTGAAGGTCTTCTCTGTGACCCTATAACACTCCAATACTACCTTACTGTCAGTGTGAACAAAGGCATAGCCTGAAAACACTCAGACTACTGACAACCATAGCTTTCCTATCAAAAATCCTTAACCCAGTAACCCGCGGATGCATTCAATCTGTAGCGGCAACTGCTTTGCTAACAGAAGAAAGTAGAAAACTAACTTTTAGAGGAAAGCTCATTGTGAGCACACCTCACCAGTTCAGAATTATTCTAAGTCAAAAAAGCAAAAAGGTAGCTTACTAACTCAAAAATCTAAAAGTATGGGGCTATTCTGTTAGAAAAAGGTAATTTAACACCAACCACTGATCATTCCCGTAACCCAGCAGATTTCCTAACAGGGGATTTAAATCTTAATTACCATACAAAGGTCCAACCAGATCTAGGAGGAATTCCCTTCAGGACAGGACAATAGATGCTTCCTCTCAGGCCATTGGGGAAAAAACCACAGTGGGTATTCAGTAAGTGATAGGGAGGCTCTTGTGGAAGCAGAGTTAGAAAAATTGCCTATTAATTGGTCTGCTTAAACGTGCGAGCTGTTTGCACTCAGCCAAGCCTTAAAGTACTTACAGAATCAAAAAAGACTATTGAGATAGTCTTTGACAGGAAGGTCAAAGGTAACCTTCCTGTCTCAAAAGGTTACCTACACCCTCTCTGAAATGAATTTGCATAAGAACTGTGTTTATGGGAATGCATCTGGATGGGGCAGCTGGGTTGTTATGAAATGCTCAGGAACCCAGCTCAGGCCTAGGACTCACCCCTGAGCACAAAGGCGATGTTGGGCATGCTGGCAAAGGACCACTAGAATCCAGCAGCCCGGACCCCTTTCTTTGTGGTCAAGAAAGGTGGGAAAAGGGGTGCAGGACTGCTACATTGGTGAGCATAACTAATCCGATAAGCAGAGCTCCATGGGTGTGAAAGAAATAAAGACACAGAGACAAAGTATAGAGAGAGAAAGGCGGGGCCCAGGGGACCAGTGCTGTGCTTACAGAGGACCCACACTGGCACCAGTCTCTGAGTTCCCTCGGTAGTTGTTGCTCAGAAGATGAGGGAGTGAATCAGCAGTAAGACATACAGATGCCTGGAGATGTTCCATTTGCCCAGGGATGGGCGGGAGACAGATGTTTTTCTTTTGCTGAGATTTAGGAGAATGGTACTGACCTTCAACCACAAGCAGGCTTTAAGCATTTGCCTAACAAAGCAATTCCTTATAGCCCAAAATCCTTTAAACCTTAATTACCACAGCGATGTCTCTAGCAAGGACAAGATTGGGGGTAGAGTCACAGATTAACAGCATCTCAACTTCCTGAACCTAGTACAAACACATTTCTCAACTCAGAGACTACCATATATCTCAACTTTAGAAAAACACCACCTGGAAAATCCCCGATAAGGACACAGCCGTTTGTGGTTTTACTGAAAGCGCAGGAACCAATAGAAAACTGTTAAATGTATAACTTAAAATGTTAACCAATTGTGATGCTGTAACCTAGAGAAATCCCTTGTTCCTCTGTAACCTTACAAGTCCTGTTTACATCGGGCTATAAAAAGCAAGTGCACGCATTGTTTGGGGCCCTCTTGCAAGCTGTGAAGTGGAGGGACCAAGTTCGAACTTGCAGTAAAGATCCTTGCCGCTTGGCTTTGACTCTGGACTCTGGTGGTCTTCTTTGGGGAATAAACGGTCTGGGCATAACAGGTGGTTATGCACCCTGGAAAGGAATAAGCATTAGGATCATAGAGGACGCTTTAGGACTAATGCTCTTCAGAAAATGACTAGGGATGCTGGCATCCTTATGTTTTTTTTCATATGGGAAACATTTCCCCCCAAGGCAAAAACATCCCTAAGACGTATTATGGAGAACTGGGACCAATTTGACCCTCAGACTCTAAGAAAGAAATGACTTATATTTTTCTGCAGTACAGCCTGGCCACGATACCCTCTTCAAGGGGGAGAAACCTGGCGTCCTGAGGGAAGGATAAATTATAACACCATCTAACAGCTGGACCTCTTTGTAGAAAAGAAGGCAAATGGTGTGAAGTGCCATATGTACAAACTTTCTTTTCATTAAGAGACAACTCGCAATTATGTAAAAAGTATGATTTATGCCCTATATGAAGCCCTCAGAGTCTACCTCCCTACCCCAGCGTTCCCCCAACTCCTTCCCCAATTAATAAGGACCCCCCTTCAACCCAAATGGCCCAAAAGGAGATAGACAAAGGGGTAAACAATAAACCAAAGAGTGCCAATATTCCCCGATTATGCCCCCTCCAAGCAGTGGGAGGAGGAGAATTCGGCCCAGCCAGAGTGCGTGTACCTTTTTCTCTCTCAGACTTAAAGCAAATTAAAATAGACCTAGGTGAATTCTCAGATAACCCTGATGGCCATATTGATGTTTTACAAGGGTTAGGACAATCCTTTGATCTGACATGGAGAGATATAATGTTTCTGCTAATGCAGACACTAAGCCCAAATGAGAGAAGTGCCACCTTAACTGCAGCCCGAGAGTTTGCTATTTCAGGTATCTCAGTCAGGTCAATGATAAGGTGACAACAGAGGAAAGAGAACGATTCCTCACAGGCCAGCAGGCAATTCCCAGTGCAGACCCTGAATGGGACACAGAATCAGAACATGGAGATTGGTGCTGCAGACATTTGCTAACTTACGTGCTAGAAGCACTAAGGAGAACTAGGAAAAAGCCTATGAATGATTCAATGATGTCCACTATAACACAGGGAAAGGAAGAAAATCCTACCGCCTTTCTGGAGACACTAAGGAAGGCTTGAGAAAGCATACCTCTCTGTCATCTGACTCTATTGAAGGCCAACTAATCTTACAGGATAAGTTTATCACTCAGTCAGCTGCAGACATTAGAAAAAAACTTCAAAAGTCTGCCTTAGGCCTGGAGCAAAATTTAGAAACCCTATTGAACTTGGCAACCTCTGTTTTTTTATAATAGAGATCAGGAGGAGCAGGCAGAGGGATAAACAAAAGGCCACTGCTTTAGTCATGGCCCTCAGGCAAGCAGACTTTGGAGGCTCTGGAAAAGGGAAAAGCTGGGCAAATAGAATGCCTAATAGGGTTTGCTTCCAGTGCAGTCTACAAGGACACTTTAAAAAAGATTGTCCAAGTAGAAGTAAGCTGACCCCTCATCCATGCCCCTTATGTCAAGGGAATCACTGGAAGGCCCACTGCCCAAAGACACTAAGTTCTTCTGAGTCAGAAGCCACTAACCAGATGATCTAGCAGCAGGACTGAGGGTGAGGGTGCCCAGGGCAAGTACCAGGCCATGCCCTCACCTCACAGAGCCCCTCATTGAGGGCCAGGAGGTTAACTGTCTCCTGGACACTGGCGCAGCCTTCTCAGTCTTACTCTCCTGTCCTGGACAACTGTCCTCTATATCTGTCACTATCCGAGGAGTCCTAGGACAGACAGTCACTAGATACTTCTCCCAGCCACTAAATTGTGACTGGAGAACTTTACTCTTTTCACATGCTTTTCTAATTATGCCTGAAAGCCCCACTTCTTTGTTAGGGAGAGACATTCTAGGAAAAGCAGGGGCTATAATACACCTGAACATAGGAGAAGGAACCCCCGTTTATTGTCCCCTGCTTGAGGAAGGAATTAATCCTGAAGTCTGGGCAACAGAAGGACAATATGGATGAGAAAAGAATGCCCGTCCTGTTCAAGTTAAAGGATTCCACCTCCTTTCCCTACCAAAGGCAGTACCCCCTTAGACCCGAGGCCCAACAAGGACTCCAAAATACTGTTAAGGAACTAAAAGCCCAAGGCCTAGTAAAACCATGCAACAGACCCTGCAATACTCCAATTTTAGGAGTACAGAAACCCAACAGACAGTGGAGGTTAGTGCAAGATCTCAGGATTATCAATGAGGCCGTTGTCCCTCTATACCCAGTTGTACCTAACCCTTATACTCTGTTTTCCCAAATACCAGAGGAAGCAGAGTGGCTTACAGTTCTGGACCTTAAGGATGCCTTTTTCTGCATCCCTGTACGTCTTGACTATCATTTCTTGTTTGCCTTTGAAGATCCCTTGAACCCAATGTCTCAACTCACCTGGACTGTTTTACCCCAAGGGTTCAGGGTTAGCCCCCATCTATTTGGCCAGGCATTAGCTGAAGACTTGAGTCAGTTCTCATACCTGGACACTCTTGTCCTTTGGTACATGGATGATTTACTTTTAGCTGCCCGTTCAGAAACCTTGTGACATCAAGCCACCCAAGCACTCTTAAATTTCCTTACCACCTGTGGCTACAAGGTTTCCAAACCAAACGCTCAGCTCTGCTCACAGCAGGTTAAATACTTAGGGCTAAAATTATCCAAAGGCACCAGGGCCCTTAGTGAGGAAAGTATCCAGCCTATACTGGCTTATCCTCATCCCAAAACCCTAAAGCAACTAAGAGGGTTCCTTGGCATAACAGGTTTCTGCCAAATATGGAGTCCCAGGTATGGCGAAATAACCAGATCAACATATACACTAATTAAAGAAACTCAGAGAGCCAATACTCATTTAGTAAGATGGACACCCGAAGCAGAAGCAGCTTTCCAAGCCCTAAAGAAGGCCCTAACCCAAGCCCCAGTGTTAAGCTTGCCAACAGGGCAAGACTTTTCTTTATATGTCACAGAAAAAGCAGGAATAGCTCTAGAAGTCCTTACACAGGTCGGAGGGACAAGCTTGCAACCCGTGGCAGACTTGAGTAAGGAAACTGATATAGTGGCAAAGGGTTGGCCTTATTGTTTACAGGTAGTGGCAGCAGTAGTAGTTTTAGTATCCAAAGCATTTAAAATAATACAGGGAAGATATCTTACTGTGTGGACATCTCATGATGTGAATGGCATACTCACTGCTAAAGGAGACTTGTGGCTGTCAGACAACCATTTACTTAAATATCAGGCTCTATTACTTGAAGGGCCAGTGCTGTGACTGCACACTTGTGCAACACTTAACCCAGCCACATTTCTTCCAGACAATGAAAAAAAGATAGAACATAATTGTCAACAGTTGCTCAAACCTATGCCACTCGAAGGGACCTTTTAGAGGTTCCCTTGACTGATCCCGACCTCAACTTATAAACTGAGGGAAGTTCCTTTGTAGAAAAAGGACTTCAAAAAGTGGGGTATGCAGTGGTCAGTGATATGGAATACTTGAAGGTAATCCCCTCACTCCAGGAACTAGTGCTCAACTGGCAGAACTAATAGCCCTCACTTGGCACTAGAATTAGGAGAAGGAAAAAGGGTAAATATATATACAGACTTTAAGTAAGTTTACCTAGTCCTCCATGCTCACACAGAGATATGGAAAGAGAATTCCTAACTTCCGAGGGAATACCTATCAAACATCAGGAATCCTTTAGGAGATTGTTATTGGCTGTACAGAAACCTAAAGAGGTGGCAGTCTTACACTGCTGGGGTCATCAGAAAGGAAAGGAAAGGGAAATGAAAGGGAACCACCAAGAGGATATTGAAGCCAAAAGAGCCACAAGTCAGGACCCTCCATTAGAAATGCTTATAGAAGGACCCCTAGTATGGTGTAATCCCCTCTGGTAAACCAAGCCCCAGTACTCAGAAGAAGAAATAGAATGGGGAACCTCACAAGGACATAGTTTGCTCCCCTTAGGATGGCTAGCCACTGAAGAAGGAAAAATACTTTGCCTGCAGCTAACCAATGGAAATTACTTAAAACCCTTCACCAAATCTTTCACTTAGGCATTGATAGCACTCATCAGATGGCCAAAGCATTATTTACTGGACCAGGCCTTTTCAAAACTATCAAGCAGATAGTCAGGGCCCATGTAGTGTGCCAAAGAAATAATCCCCTGCCTTATCGCCAAGCTCAACAAAGAACAGGCCATTACATTACCCAGGAGAAGACTGACAACCAGATTTTACGTGCATGCCCAAATCTCAGGGATTTCAGTGTCTACTAGTTTGGGTAAATACTTTCACTGGTTGAGGAGAGGCCTTCCCCTGTAGGACAGAAAAGGCCCAAGAAGTAATAAAGGCACTAGTTCATGAAATAATTCCCAGATTCGGACTTCCCCAAGGCTTACAGAGTGACAATGGCTCCGCCTTCAAGGCTACAGTAACCCAGGGAATATCCCAGCTGTTAGGTATACAGTATCACTTACACTGCGCCTGGAGGCCACAATCCTCAGGGAAGGTCGAGAAAATGAACGTAACACTCAAACGACATCTAAAAATGCTAACCCAGGATGCCCATCTCACATGGCCTGCTCTGTTGCTTATAGCCTTACTTAGAATCCGAAACTCTCCCCAAAAAGCAGGACTTAGCCCATACGAAATGCTGTATGGATGGCCCTTCCTAACCAATGACCTTGTGCTTGACTGAGAGACTGTCCACTTAGTTGCAGACATCACCTCCGTAGCCAAATATCAACAAGTTCTTAAAACATTACATGGAGCCTGTCCTCGAGAAGAGGGAAAGGAATTATTCCACTTGGTGACATGGTATTAGTCAAGTCCCTTCCCTCTAATTCCCCATCCCTACACACATTCCTGGGAAGGACCCTACCCAGTCATTTTGTCTACCCCAACCATGGTTGAAGTGGCTGGAGTGGAGTCTTGGATACATCACACTCGAGTCAAACCCTGGATACTGCCAAAGGAACCCGAAAATCCAGGAGACAATGCTAGCTATTCCTGTGAACCTCTAGAGGATCTGCACCTGCTCTTCAACAACCGTGAAGAAAGTAACTACAATCATAAATCCCCATGGCCCTCCTTTATTATATTTTTATCTTTACTGTTCTCTTACCCCCTTTCATTCTTACTGCACCCCCTCCATGCTGCTGTATGACCAGTAGCTCCCCTTACCAAGAGTTTCTATGGAGAATGCAGCTTCCCAGATATATTGATGCCCCATCGTATAGGAATTTATTTAAGGGAACCCTGACCTTCACTGCCCACACCCATATGCCCCTCAACTGCTATAACTCTGCCACTCTTTGCATGCATGCAAATACTCATTATTGGACAGGGAAAATGATTAATCTTAGTTGTCCTGGAGGACTTGGAGCCACTGTCTTTTGGACTTACTTCACCCATACTGGTAGGTCTGACAGGTGTGGAGTTCAAGATCAGGCAAGAGAAAAACACGTAAAGGAAGTAATCTCTCAACTGACCCTGGTACATAGTACCCCTACCCCCTACAAAGGACTCGATCTCTCAAAACTACATGAAACCCTCCAAACCCATACTTGCCTGGTAAGCTTATTTAATACCACCCTCACTGGGCTCCATGAGGTCTCAGCTCAAAACCCTACTAACTATTGGATGTGCCTCCCTCTGCATTTCAGGCCAATCCCTGTACCTGAACAATGGAACAACTTCAGCACAGAAATAAACACCACTACCATTTTAGTAGGACCTCTTGTTTCCAATCTGGAAATAACCCATACCTCAGACCTCACCTCTGTAAAATTTAGCAATACTATAGACACAACCAACTCCAAATGCATCAGGTGGATAAATCCTCCCACACAAATAGTCTGACCACCCTCAGAAATATTTTTTGTCTTTTTTTTTTTTTTTTTTCTTTTGAGACGGAGTCTTGCTCTGTCGCCCGAGCTGGAGTGCAGTGGCCAGATCTCAGCTCACTGCAAGCTCCGCCTCCCGGGTTTACGCCATTCTCCTGCCTCAGCCTCCGGAGTAGCTGGGACTACAGGCGCCCGCCACCTCGCCCGGCTAGTTTTTTGTATTTTTAGTAGAGATGGGGTTTCACCGTGTTAGCCAGGATGGTCTCGATCTCCTGACCTCGTGATCCGCCCGTCTCGGCCTCCCAAAGTGCTGGGATTACAGGCTTGAGCCACCGCGCCCGGCCAATATTTTTTGTCTGTGGTATCTCAGCCTATTGTTGTTTGAATGGCTCTTCAGAATCTATGTGCTTCCTCTCGTTCTTAGTGCCCCCATGACCATTTACACTGAACAAGATTTATGCAATTATGTCGTATCTAAGGGCCGCAACAAAGAGTACCCATTCTTCCTTTTGTTATTGGAGTGGGAGTGCTAGGTGGACTAAGTACTGGCATTGGTGGTATCACAACCTCTAGTCAGTTCTACTACAAACTATCTCAAGAACTAAATGATGACAGGGAACTGATTGCCGACTCCCTGATCACCTTGCAAGATCAACTTAACTCCCTAGCAGCAGTAGTCCTTCAAAATCGAAGAGCTTTAGACTTGCTAACTGCCGAAAGAGGGGGAATCTGTTTATTTTTAGGGGAAGAATGCTGTCATTATGCTAATCAATCTGGAATCATCACAAAGAAAGTTAAAGAAATTCGAGATTGAATATAACATAGAGCAGAGGAGTTTCAAAACACCAGACCCCGGGGCCTCCTCAGTCAATGGATGCCCTGGATTCTCCCCTTCTTAGGACCTCTAGCAGTTATAATATTGCTACTCCTCTTTGGACCCTGTATCTTTAACTTCCTTGTTAAGTTTGTCTCTTCCAGAATTGAAGCTGTAAAGCTACAAATGGTTCTTCAAATAGAGACCCAGATGCAGTCCATGACTAAGATCTACTGTGGACCCCTGGACTGGCCTGTTAGTTCATGCTCCAATGTTAATGACATTGAAGGCACTCCTCCCAAGGAAATCTCAATTGCACAACCCCTACTACACCCCAATTCAGCAGGAAGAAGTTAGAGCGGTCGTCGGCCAACCTTCCCAACAGGACTTGGGTTTTCCTGTTGAGAGAGGGGACTGAAAGACAGGACTAGCTGGATTTCCTAGGCCAACTAAGAATCCCTAAGCCTAGCTGGGAAGGTGACCACATCCACCTTTAAACATGGGGCGTGCAACTTAGCTCATACCCAACCAATCAGGTAGTAAAGAGAGCTCACTAAAATGCTAATTAGGAAAAAACAGGAGATAAAGAAATAGCCAATCATCTATTGCCTGAGAGCACAGCGGGAGGGACAATAATCAGGATATAAACCCAAGCATTCGAGCCGGCAATGGCTACTGTCTTTGGGTCCCCTCCCTTTGTATGGGAGCTCTGTTTTCACTCTGTTAAATCTTGCAACTGCACTCTCTTCTGGTCCGTGTTTGTTATAGCTCGAGCTGAGCTTTCACTTGCCGTCCACCACTGCTGTTTGCTACCATGGCAGACCCACCACTGACTTCCATCCCTCCGGATTTGGCAGGGTGTCTGCTATGCTCCTGATACAGCGAGGCGCACATTGCCACTCCCAATCAGGCTAAAGGCTTGCCATTGTTCCTGCACAGCTAAGTGCCCAGGTTTGTCCTAATGGAGCTGAACACTAGTCACTGGGTTCCACGGTTCTCTTCCGTGACCCATGGTTTCTAATAGAGCTATAACACTCACTGCATGGCCCAAGATTCCATTCCTTGGAATCCGTGAGGCCAAGAACTCCAGGTCAGAGAACACAGGCTTGCCACCATCTTGGAAGCAGCCTGCCATCATTTTGGAAGTGGCCTGCCACCATCTTGGGTGCTCTGGGAGCAAGGATCTCCCAGTAACAGGTACATCCCCTGGAGGTATACAGTATGCACCTGCACAGATTCACATGGCAACCCTGATGGAACATGTTTATTTGACTAACACATCAGGGCCAAGGAACCCAAATGGACACTACTCCTTGTAATTATAATGCATATAGATTTAAAAATAAAGTTCTACATTCAAGTTCTAGGATTCCTATATGATCTTAGGAATTACATAATAGTATATCCCATAAATATTCATAATATAAATTTCTCTAAAAACCTTGGTCTTAACCTCCCTGAGACTTACTTCCTATGTCCGTAAAACAAAAATGAAATTTGCCTTGCTTACCTCACAGCGTTATTGTGATGGTACCTTAAGTATGAAATTGCTTCGTGAACTGAATCTGAAACATGCACTTTTTTTTTTTTTTTTCTCACTCAAATCTTACCTTTCATGCTTTCTTGGTGTAAGATTCTGGCTCTTATCCTAAGGCTGGAACAGATGGAACTCTGAGTCCTTATCCTGAGATAAGAGGCCAGGAAGTCTTTCACTTGTGTTCCAATAGGAACCCAGTCCTCAGATTTTCACTGCACAGGGTCAACTCTGACACCTGCCCTTCTGCTGGGGGGAGGTGGAAGGGTCTGGGGCAGGGAGTCAGAGGCATCAGTGGGAACCCTGCCTCTGTCTCTGATGTGACCCTGGCCAGTTGTTACTGTCTCTGAACTTCAGATTTATTTATGAAATAGGGATCCCATTATCTTCCTCACATGGTTGTGCCCCACATTTTATGAAATAACTCCTCCCATCCTTTACTCAGAGTACCAAGTTTATGAAATTGAGAGAGTTCCAGGAACACAGAATTATTCATTCCTTCTGATTTGTTCACCCAAGATCAATGTGCCTGAGCTATATGATGGTAGTTTCCTACAGAAATAGTTCACCAAATTAAAATCTAATTTTTAAAAAATTAGCTGGGCATGGTAGCACATACCTGTAGTCCCAGCTAGTCAGGAAGCTGAGGCAGAAGGATTGCTTGAGCTCTAATGATTTAATGAGAATAGAAAGAAGCAAGAAAGAGGCTTCTTGTTCAAATTGCACTGTGGAAAATGAATAAATGTATTCTTTAGACATCCATATTCTTGCCCTTAAACTTCGTCCTATCTGCCAGCTGACTTCTCTCTATAGTTGTTTCTCCAAAGTTCTTTGCATTGACCTCTTTTGACTTCAGCAATTTGATTTTTCCCTTCTGTTCAAATGTCCTATTACAGAAAGAAAATCTGCCATCACCAAAACAACCTACCCATTTATGACAAAGGACAGGGAAATTGTTAGGAGAAATAACGAGATCTTTACTTCCCTCTGACCTTCGTAGCTTTGTCTGATCCAGTGGGCCCCGACACTTTATGAGATACATACAGCCTTCCCTGCAAGACTCTGAAAGGGTTTTCGTTGGAAGTCATATAATAATTGTCACACATGTCTGTGTGAAGAGACCACCAAACAGGCTTTGTGTGAGCAATAAAGCTTTTTAATCACCTGGGTGCAGGCGGGCTGAGTCCGAAAAGAGAGTCAGTGAAGGGAGATAGGGGTGGGGCCGTTTTATAGGATTTGGGTAGGTAGTGGAAAATTAGAGTCAAAGGGGGTTTTTCTCTTGTGGGCAGGGGTGGGGGTCACCAGGTGCTCAGTGGAGGAGCTTCTGGGCCAGGAGAAGGAATTTCACAAGGTTAATCGCTCAGTCAAGTTGGGGCAGGAACAAATCACAATGGTGGAATGTCATCAGTTGAGGCAGGTGCTGGCCATTTTCACTTCTTTTGTGATTCTTCACTTGCTTCAGGCCATCTGGATGTATACGTGCAGGCTTGGGCTCGGAGGGCTGACAATAATATTTATTTGACATCTTTGTTTGAAGCTTGATCTGGTAGTGGTGTTTTAAATATCAATTGTTTTAATAGTAGTAGTAACCACAATGATGATAATAGTAAGTGATATGGTTTCTCTTAAAAGTTTTTAAATCTTGGTTGAGTGCTGTGGTTCATGCCTGTAACACCAACAATTAGGGAGGTAAAAGGCAGGAGGATTGCTTGAAACCAGCAGTTTGGGACCAGCCTGGGCAGTACAGCAAGACCCCATCCCTAATTATTTTTTTTAAATTAGCTGGGCATGGTGGCACACGCCTGTAGTCCTAGCTAATCAGGAGGCTGAGGTGGGAGGATCGCTTGAACTCAGGACTTTGAGGCTGCAGTGAGCTATGAGTATTGTACCCCTGCACTGTAGTCTGGGTGACAGAATAAGACCCTGTCTCTAATAATAATAATAATAATAATAATAATAATGATAAAGTTTGTTAGATTAAACTTATCTTGGCATCCAGTTATCTTAGTGGGCATCCAAATCCCTTTTTAGGAGAAAGCTACCTTTTGATAAGCCTCTAATATAGCAGGTGAGACCCTATAGATGTAGTGTTGGCAGGAACTCAAACAATAGTAATATGTAATTAAGGTACTCTGTGTAAGAAAACTTAGAGGAGTTAATTTTCTTTGCTCCTGTGAGCACATGAGAAGAAAAAAAGAGAAGGTAATGACAGTAGAGAGAGAAGAACTAGAAATGTGAGAAGCTGAAGAACTCTGTGGTGGGAGGAGTGGGAGTGGTGGGGGCAGCCTGGCCTCTGGGGACTAGTATGGACTTAAACAGCATGACTCCCATGCATCACACTAACCCCTGTGACATCCTACTAGGAATACAAACCCAGACTTGTATTTAGGCTGCTTTGAAGGAGGAGTTTAAGGTGAAGGGGCTGCTTCTTTAGTTTGGGAAAGTGGACATGAAGAAATAGCCACAAAAGCAAAATTGGGACAAAATATTTTGGTAGAAACAAAATATTTAGAAGAAAATCAGTGCTATGGTAAGCATGAAAATTGAGTTCTCTGAGAATTTTGAGAACTCTTAGAGAGGCTTTGGGTCCAGTATTTTTAATTCATTTTATCTGGATTTTAAAGAGATGGTACCTGACATCTGCTTTACATTCCTCGTGGCATTTAATCCCTGGCCATAGATGGTATTCTCCTCCTTTTAAATTTTAAGAAACTCAAGCTCAGAGATATTAGTTTGTCTATGTTCATATAGCTAGACAGTGTCTATAGAGTTGTTGAGAGTCTGTTTAATAGTTAACGTAAGGTAGTTTAAAAGAGCTATGCATCTAATGCCATAGATAAAAGGGAATACAAAATTACTTAGAATAGATTTGGTTTCAAACAGTCTTGCTGAAGTGGGTAGTCCAAAAGTATGCAGCCATTTCTCAATTCACAAAAAAATCACTCTTGAAAGCAATTTTGAGAGAATAGGCTATGTCTCTTGATTTCAGCGTCCTCAGAACTGACCCCTATGTCAGGAAGAAAATAGATCAAAATAGTTGTTCAATGACAAAGGAAACAGGCATGTTTAGCAAAAAGAGAGGCTTAAGGCATGGTACAGTGGTCTTCAATTAACTGATTCAACATTTGCTGAAAATGTACGACTGCAAGAAATATTACCAGGGACTGTAGACACGTACAGGCAGAGTTCCTGTCCCTGGGGATCCAGCATCTGGAAGGGGAGGGAAGGTAAACACCCTGAACTAACTGCCAAGCTAAGGCTGTGTGTGCGATGGCCATGCCAAGTGTGTAGCAGAATTCAGAGACAAAATTAGATCCTAGATAGGGTTTCATTAGAAACCAGGTGGAGAGTCTAGTATCTAAGACAAATGTATTGAAGTTAGAGATGTCGGACAGGTTATACTGTCTTGGTAGAGACCTGGGGATGAAAAAGAGATAGAGTGGCTTTAAACTCTAAAGCTTATAAAGTTTGTGCTCTAGTTTCTGGGAAAACTTGAGCAAGAGTGGAACAGGATCACAGTGGTATTCTGGGAAGTTAAGGTGTCAGAGGGTTTAGGAGTGGAGATAAACGGAAGCAGGGGAGACCAGTCAGTGAATGTAATTATTCAGGCGTGATGATGAGGGTGGGGCCAGCAAGGTTCCAGTGTAAACCATTGTGAAGGCTTTGGTCTCTGACTAGTTGGGGTCAGGGAGAGGGGGCGCTGGCTGGGAGGGTGTGTAACAAAGTATTCAGAAAGAAAAACATAAAACAACAGTTCTGGCTAAATATGACTTATGCAAATGTTCCATTTTTTCAAAGATCTTGTAGGAAAGTCCCTCCTTTGTTATATTTCCTCTGCATGAACTTAACTCTCTAATTCTTAATATAGGAGTGAGTCAAGGATGTGGCCAAATTGCTTGTGGATTCGTAAAGACCAATAGAAGGGACTGGGAATAGGAAAAGCCCCACATCGAAGGCTCTTAAAAATGTGGATTTGAATCAGTTCTGACCCTTTAAAAGAAAGCAATCTGAGTTTAGTTTCAGAAATGCAGTTTTGACCAAGACCCTAACGCAGACTGGCCAACCCTGTCTCAATGTACCAGGAAGTCTCCAAAAATGCCTCTCCACTGGGCTCAACTTTGACTGTATAATCAGTTTCATGTGGATTTGGAGTAAACAGGCAGAATGCATAGTTGATGTTGCACAGACTTGCACAATTGTGCTAATTACGTCTGGAGCATGAGATGAACATTCTAGAGAAATTACTATCTCTTTAGAAAGCATATACCCATAGCAATGGTTTCCAAACTTTTCTATTATGAGGAACACTCATTAAAGTTAAAAAATATTACAGAAGAAAAGTTATATTTTACTACCCAATAATTGAGAAAAACACAGATGTGCATGTAGATTAAAACCGAAAAGGGTTCCTTGTTCTGAGAAAAGTTAAAGCCTAGAGGTTTAAAACCACTGTTTGTTTGTTTCTATAACCCAGCAATAATATCTTTAAAGATCTTTTATCTTCAGTAGAATGTATATTCACCTGCAATTTACATGCAAAAATACCTATAAGTAACTCAGGGCCTTCTTCTCTTGGACTGTAATGGGAGGAGGTGGACTAGATAACATCTAAGATTCCTTCTGGCTCTAATTCTTATAGACTTAAATGTCCTTCCCATCCCTTTGAAGTTTGAGAGCAAATTGAGCAACATTGTGGCTTCACTATGCTCTGCAACTTGGACAAGTTACTTAAATGTTTACGCCAGTTTTCTCATTGGTCAAATGGTGACAATGAGGGTACATCCCTCATATGGCAATTGTATGAATTAAATAGGCTAATACATGTAAAGAATTTAGAACAGTGCCTGGCAAATTGTAAGCACCGAATAAATGACAACTACTGGTATAATAACGGTAATAGTTATTATTATTATTAATTTCAGAAGACCTATGCTTCTATCCGGGTTCTGGTACCTAGTAGTAGTGTGATATAAAGCACATTAGTTTGCTATTCTAGTACCCTTCTTAGACTTGGGCAAGAGTGGCCCCTACTCAGGACCCCATGCTTTAGAAGTCCTCACTCTGACGCTCCTCCAGCACCCTTTCTACAGTGGGAGAAGTTCATGGAATTAAGAAAACATGTCTTCTGAAGCCTCTGTTATAGACCACACTACTGAGACCGTCCGAAGTTTGCTTCCAGAGCTTGTATGGACTCTTCCAGGTTTTCCCGAGGATGGGCTGTGTCTCAGTGTATGCACAAGGGTGTCCCATTTTGTTTAGGGTTTGGACTTGTAGGCTGGGGTGTTCATACATGTATGTGAAATGTGTTTTGGTAAAGAGGTGGGTGGACTGAAGGATGGAGACCAATTCACCATTTGCCTCCACATTTCAGTGTGGGACTCTGAAGCATCAAAGATTTCTAAATTTGAACCCCAGCTCATTATGAAGGTATGTCTGTCAATGTAGAAATTGGAGCACATTTTACTTAGTAGTTTTAAAGCTTGAATTAAAATGCTTAAATGTCTAGTTATAGGATATGTGGGCCTTCATTTGTATCTTTGTTTCATTCTTTACGAATAGTAGAGCTAGGTTTTTTTTTAACCCTGAGGTTCTTCATGCGTAAAGTCGAATTAATTATGGCTGCCTCATACAATTGTGGTGAGGATTAAACATGACAACATATAGTAGCACCTAGAACAATATATTCAATAAATTTCTCTTTTTCTCTGGATTACACTTGATTTCATAGACATATGAGTACTTTACTCAACTATTAGCCAATTCTACTATAGCTGTAACGTGCACAAAAGTGACCGTATAATAGACTATAAAGCAAATGTCAATAAATTGTAATGGTGTAGAATCATACAGGTTACTATCTGTTCTACTTGTTATAAGTTAATAATGAAAAGGTAAATTACTTAAAATACCAATATGATTAATAATTTAAAAATATTTCAATAACTAATAAGTTAAAAAGTCACATAGCTCTCATCATGAAAATGATAAGTATGTGAGATAATGCATATGTTAATTAGCTAAATTTAGCCATTCCACGATGTGTACATATTTCAAAACCATATGCTGTGCACAATAAATATACACAATTTTTATCTGTCAATTTAAAAGTTAGTTTTTAAAAATCGAGAAGAAACTATAAAGTATTATAATTGAATAAAAATACTACATACCAACAATTTGGGTTGCAGCAAAAGAATAACAAGGAAAATTTGTAGTTTTAATGCTTATACTAGAAAAGCAAAGCAAGCTAAAAATTAAACACCCAACTTAAGGAGTTAGAGAAAAATTGAAAGAATAAACCATAAGGAAGTAGAAAAAAGAAAATAATAAATTTGAGAACAGAAATTAATAGAAACAAAGAATATGAGAAGATCAAAGAAGATAAAAAGATGAACATCTATGAGACTCATCAAGGAAAAAAGAAAAATGGTATAAATAGACAAAATCTGGGGTACATAAAGAATATCTCTAAAGATACAGTAGGTAATTTTTTAAATTAAGAAATCATTAAGAATAACTTAATTAAAATATATTGGGTAATACTCGAAATAGCCAAAACAAATTTGCCAAAAAAATTACTTGCCAAGGGCTGGGCGCGGTGGTTCAAGCCTGTAATCCCAGCACTTTGGGAGGCCGAGACGGGCGGATCACGAGGTCAGGAGATCGAGACCATCCTGGCTAACATGGTGAAACCCCATCTCTACTAAAAAAATACAAAAAGCTAGCTGGGCGCCGTGGCGGGCGCCTGTAGTCCCAGCTACTCGGGAGGCTGAGGCAGGAGAATGGCGGAAACCCGGGAGGCGGAGCTTGCAGTGAGCTGAGATCCAGCCATTGCACTCCAGTCTGGGCGACAGAGCGAGACTCCGCCTCAAAAAAAAAAAAAAAAAAAAAAAAAAAAAAAATTACTTACCAAGTATTGTTTGCCAAATAATTCATGAGTCTAAAATACCCTTAATATAAAAACCAGATAAAAATTGGCAAGAAAGATAGTCCAATCTCATTCACAAATATATGTGAACAAATCTTAAACATAATACTATATAGCAACCAAATATAAAAGTAAATAAAAAATATAACCTCATGCTCAATTTAGGTTTATTTCTGAAATATAAGGAGCAGAATTTACATTACAAAATTTCTAACCATTAAATCACCATATTAACAGATTAGAGAAGAGAAACCACATAACCACCTCAATATTGCAAAACAGGAATACATGATTTTTAAAATGGAAAGAAAAAAGTTTCAGCAAGCCACAAGAGGGAATTTCCCTTGCTAAAAAGGAGTACCTTCCAAATATTGCAAGAAACATCATATTTAATGGGGAATCGTTTACAGCTGTGTCTCTATAATCAGAAGTAATTCAATGATGCTGACTGACAATGGTAGCCATGAAAATGCATAACTGGCATCTCCTGCGGGGGAGCGGAGTTGACTGAGTTGACTGACAGCCCAGCCCCAGTTGCTACCCCTCTGGATCTAACATGACTTCTTCTTTTTTTGTTTTTTGAGACTGAGTCTCCCTCTGTCACCAAGGCTGCAGTGCAGTGGTGCGATCTCGGCTCACTGCAAGCTCTGCCTCCTGGGTTCACCCCATTCTCCTGCCTCAACCTCCCAAGTAGCTGGGACCACAGGCACCCACCACCACACCCGGCTAATTTTTTGTATTTTTAGTAGAGGTGGGGTTTCACCGTGTTAGCCAGGATGGTCTCGATCTCCTGACCTCGTGATCCACCCGCCTTGGCCTCCCAAAGTGCTGGGATTACAGACGTGAGCCACCATGCCGGCTTAAAATTCTACAGCTCTCTGTGTGATTATAGTAACGATCACAAACTGTCACACAGATCTTACTATTGTGTATGACCCATCTACCAGATGATTAACTCCTGAAAAATTAGTCATGGCCAGATACTTAACTGCTGAAAACTGATCACAGTTTGTGCACAATACATGTTAGAATTAAATTAACATCAAAACCTAATCTATTTATGCCTTGCAAATAAATGTAAAAACATACTAATACAAAACATTTTTACTTATTCCATCAGCCTTCATTACAGGGATAATAGAACGAGTATTAGTGTGGATCTAAACCCTGCAGTTTCAGTGAGCTGCAAAATCATTTTAGCTCTATATTTTCTTCAGAATTCTTCCCTGAAACCCCACACAATTCTTCCCTGAAAAATAGTTCCAGTATGTAATTAGCCTAGCATTACAGGCTAAAGGAAGTTCTTCTTTACATCTAGCTTAAATTCGTCTTGCTGCAATATCAGTGTAGTTTTCTTCTTCAGGGGAACTGATGTAAACAAACGTGATTGGCTGATTCTTCCACAGAGGAAGAGCCAATATGCCAGTTATAGTTAACCCAAGATTATTTCTTTCTGTCAATACTTGAGTGTTATTAAAAATTTTAATAAAAGCTGGTGGTGGTCCTGAACTATTACCACTGGTAAAGAGTCTGCTTCTCTGGTTAGAGTTTGCATTTCTCTCCACGTGTGGTTCTGTTCTAGGCTGTGCCACTTCCTCAGAGCAGGAGAGAGAGAGTGGGGTGGACCATCTGGCAAAATTCCCTGAGGTTACAGGCCACCATTTCCCTTTCCTGCTTTATTGAAATGTAAGGACTGAGTCAAGCCCTAGCCATCCGGCAGGTTGACCCTTTTGTGTACCAAACTATGACTGCTCACCAGACACTTAAAGATGATGGCCATAAGAAAGTTCTGGGAAAACCTGTGGGCTGGAGTCCTGATTCAAGCACCAGGCATCAACAATAGCAGATGCAAACACACAGAGCATTTGCACAACAGGGTATGCTAGTATAAGTGATGATAAATGTAGCTTTTAGCTTTGTAATGCTAATAAAGAACATGCCAAGAAACTCATTTTTCCTCAAAGGCAACTTGTTATTGCCAAATATCCTGCTCATCTGATTGGACATTGGTTCTTCCATTGTTCATCAATATGCATACAGTATAACTACTGACATTAACTTGTTTATTCAGAGGCATTTACTTCCCTTCTTTCTCTCTCACTGAGTATTTGTTGTGTTTTGAAAATAGTGAACTTGGCATTTAAAACGCTTAAACCCAGATCCCAAGTTTATAGGTATGTCTTATTTCCCGTGGATTTAAAATGAGAATATCACTGCAGATAGTTTCTGCAGCTACTGTTAACCCTAAATTGCTCTTATGGACCTCAAATACATCCAACCTTGAGAGACTCTGATAAAGGGATAATTTTTTTTTTTTTTTTTTGAGATGGAGTCTCCCTCTGTCGCCCAGGCTGGAGTGCAGTGGCCGGATCTCAGCTCACTGCAAGCTCCGCCTCCCGGGTTTCCGCCATTCTCCTGCCTCAGCCTCCCGAGTAGCTGGGACTACAGGCGCCCACCACCTCGCCCGGCTAGTTTTTTGTATTTTTTTTAGTAGAGACGGGGTTTCACCGTGTTAGCCAGGGTGGTCTTGATCTCCTGACCTCGTGATCCACCCGTCTCGGCCTCCCAAAGTGCTGGGATTACAGGCTTGAGCCACCGCGCCCGGCCAGGGATAATTTGTAATCTATGAACTGTAAGGTATACTTTAGGTCCCCTCAGGGTTCCTATACTGCACTGCTCCAGGCGACACCAATGATGTATTCCACATGAATGGTGTCCCCTTTGGGTTATGCAAAGCAGTGGCCTGAATATTATATGTAATACTTATAAAAATAGCTACTACTTATTGATGAACTTACACAATTGTCTCAAACCCATACATTGCAAGAATGAATCACTATCTCTGTTTTATAGATGGGAAGCTGGAAATTCAGAAAAGTTCAATAAGTTGTCCTCCACCCACACCTGCCAAAAAAAGTTCATAATTGAGGATGAGGGAATAAGGTTTTAAAACCTGTTTGACTCCAAAATTTGAGTTTTCCCCATTATGCCATCAATATTAAATACACTTTCAGTAAATGGGTATTTCTTCATTCATTTAACAGATATTTGTTAAATGCCACTAGTAATAATAGTCAACAACTATTGAACGAACGCTGTATACCAGGTTGGGGATGCAATGTGGAACAAAACCAACACGGTCCTTGCATGCATGCGGCTTAGTGGTAGGAAAAACATTAGCCAAATAAGACAACAGCTAGTATATTTGTGTTCAGTATGTGAAGGCATTGTTGTAAGTGGCCTACATACATACGCTCACTTAATGCTCACACCAATCCTATGAAGTGGATATTATCTTTATCTCTATTTTACAGATGAAGAAACTAAGGAACAAGAGCAATTTACCTAGTATTGCACAGCTGGTCAATGACAGATCTGGGATTAAAATCCAGGGAGGCTAGCTCCAGAGGTTCACGCACTTAGCTATTAGCTTACTAACAATGATCATGTAAATCATTATCTCATGACTGCTGTGATAAATGTTATAAAGTAAAGGCGTGATGTTAAAGCATACACATTGTATTTATTTTCATTCACAGGGCATTAATCTCCTAGTTTTTATTAAAATCTTTATATACATTTATACAAAAAAGTTTAGGACGATATGTGTGTGTGTTAATATATCAAATCTTTAAGCACTATTATTTCTGGATGGTAGAATTTCAAGTAATATCTGAAAATTTATTCTTAATGATTTTTATATCAAAATTTTAAAAATAACAACTTATTAATTTTATCATATAAAATGAATACACTGTTTTGATTTGGAAAAAATGTACCCACTTGCTATAAAAACAAGATTTTTATTTTAAAAATTGTCTTTCAGTGGGGCTGAGAAAAAGAAAAAGCTGATGTCCAAATGAGGGAAAAAAACTACGAAGAACCTTTCCATAAGACTTACCTTTGCAGTGATACTACATAAAAATTGAGAACTCCTCCACAATATTTCTCAACTAAGCATTGAATAAGAGTTATTTGGTTTCAGAAGATCCATACTACACTCATATTTTTGAGTAAAAAATTTAACAGCAGATCTCGAATATTTAAATAAATATTTGCTTCACTTAAACCAAACAAGACAAACACCAGAAAGGATCTGTTCTTGGCAAGCCATGCTATAATATGGAAAAAGCAAAGCCTAGAGAACCATTCAGAAATGAGTTTAAATCCTGATGCGTCCAGTTTCTAGTCAAATGGCATGCCCCATTTATTTAATCTCTCCAAGGCTCCATTTCCACATATGTACATACAATGGAGGGTTGTTATGAGATTAAAGATCGTTGTGAGATTGAACATCATGTCTGTAAGGTACCTGGCTCTTTGCTTAATAAATGTTAATTACTCTAATGAGGTAAACATTTTATTTTAATATGAATGCTTAGATTTTTACCACAAAGCAGCTTAACCCTACCCCTGCCACCATTAACTTTTAGGTTCAGGGGTACGTGCATAGGTTTTCTATATAGGTAAATTGTGTGTCACAGGGGTTTTGTGTGCAAATTATTTCATCACTCAGGTAATAAGCATAGTATCCTATGGGTACTTTTTGATCCTAACCATCCTCCCACCCTCTATTCTCAAGTAGGTCCCATGTTTATTGCTCCCTTCTTTGTGTCTGTGTGTACTCAATGTTTAGCTGTCACTTATAAATGAGAACATGTGGTATTTGGCTTTCTGTTCCTGCATTAATTTGCTTAGGATAATGGCATCCAGCTATATCCATGTTGCTGCAAAGGATATGATCTCATTCATTTTTATGGCTGCATAATATTCTGTGATGTATATGTACCACTTTTTTTTTTTTTTTTTTGCCAGTCTACCACTGATGGGTGTTTAGATTGATTCCATGTCTATGATACTGTAAATAGTGCTGTAATGAACATATGCATGCATGTGCCTTTATGGTAAAACAATTTCTATTCCTTTGGGTATATACCTAATAATGGGATTGCTCGGTTGAAAGGCTGTTCTGTTTTACATTCATTGAGGAATCACCACACTGTCTTCCACAATAGCTGAACTAGTTTACATTCCCACCAGCAGTGCATAAGCATTTCCTTTCTCCACAACCTTCACCAGCATCTGTTATTGTCTGACTTTTTAATAGTAGTCATTCCTACTGGTATTACATGTTATCTCATTATGGTTTTGATTTGCATTTCTCTAATGATTAGTGATGTTGAACATTCTTTTCATATGGTTGTTGGATGTGTGAATGTCTTATTTTGAAAAGTGTCTATTCGTGTCCTTTGCCCACTTTTTAATGGGGTCGTTTTTTGCTCATAAATTTGTTTAAGTTCCTTATAGATTCTGGATATTAGACCTTTGTCAGATGCATAGTTTGCAAAAATTTTCCTCCATTCTGTAGATTGTTTACTGTGTTAGTAGTTTATTTTGTTGTGCAGAAGCTCTTTAGTTTAGTTAGGTACCATTTGTCAATTTGGTTTTTGTTGCAATTGCTTTTGGTGTCTTGTCATGAAGTCTTTGCCAGGTCCTATGTCCAGAATGGTATTTCCCAGGTTATCTTCCAGGGTTTTTATAGTGTTTGGTTTTAGATTTAAGTCTTTACTCCATCTTGAGTTATTTTTTGTATAGGATGTAAGGAAGGGGCCCAGATTCAACCTTCTGCATATAGCTAGACAGTTATCCCAGCGCCATTATGGAATAGGGAGTCGTTTCTCCATTGCTTTTTTTTTTTTTCCGTGGATTTTGTCAAAGATCAGATGGTTGTCAGTGTTCGGCATTATTTCTGGCCTCTGTATTCTGTTCCATTGTTTAACCCCTCTTTTGAGTGAAATGTATTATAAGCAGCAGTCAGTGGTTATTAAGGTGACTTCCATTT
This sequence comes from Piliocolobus tephrosceles, assembly GCF_002776525.5. NCBI lineage: Eukaryota > Metazoa > Chordata > Mammalia > Primates > Cercopithecidae > Piliocolobus > Piliocolobus tephrosceles. The sequence continues at coordinate 26,358,082 of NC_045434.1, read as the reverse complement.
GTACATCTTTGCAGGGCCTTCCCTGGCTTTGGTCTGTACTTCTCAGGGCTGACTCTGCAGATGAGGAATGAAGAAACAGTAACCTAGACAGAAAAGTCTCCAGGGGCTGCTTTTTCCCCAAAGCAGATCTTGGGGAAAAAAGAAAGAAGCCTGGAACTGTCCACTCTATAGCATCAATTTATTTATTTTCAGACTATTGCCCCCAGGCAAGTTTAAAATACTTTCTACGGTATCTTTAATCCCACCTATTGGTCCCACCTATTGGTGCCTGGCAGGAAATAGGCATTAAATTTCTCCTATAGGAAAAATGTGTTGCTTTTCTGTTTACCAAGTGCTGGTGGATACAATGTATCAGGTGTTAGAAGCAGATGCTGTCTTCTTGTAAGACACATGAGAAAGACCAATGCTGAGACTCCTTAAGAATTGGAATCAAGAAATAAACACGCTTTGGAAACTATAGAGACTCTTACCCAGTAAACGTTCATTCTGGATTTTATACTCTAACTTTCCCTTTGAATTTTCCTACTGTAAAAATGACTGATGACTCTTTTTTCTGGAAAGGTAAAACAAGATTAAGCCAGAGGCTTGCTGGGGCTAACTGAGCTACTCTACAGTGACGTGAGAAATTATTAACGGAACTTCTTTGAAGTATAATATACACATGGAAAAAGGTAGATATAAAAAAAAAAAAAATGTACAGCTTAAGGCATTTTTACAAACAACACATCCCGTAGCCAGCATCCAGATCATTACCACTCCCCAGAGGCTTCCTTCTTTACCTCTTCTGGGAATTAACTGTCCCCTCCCCACAAAGATAGCCTCTCCTCTGATTTCTAGCAGCATCATGAATTGGTCCCACCTATTTTTGAACTTTGTATATAGAAATAATCTTTCAGTATGTGTTCTTTGGTCTGATTTCTTTCACTCAGCATTTTATGAAATCAACCCATATCATTGTATGAAAACTGTTCACCATCATTGCTATGTCTGTGTGTGCATTTATATACTTATTTATATATCAAATGTATTAATAGGTAAAAAAGTTTTGATCAGATATGCTTTTTCTACACATAGAAGTTAAAAACAGCTATGCACTGATGTGAAGCTTTTCTTTTTCCAATTTTCTAACCTCCCCAAAATTTTCCTAAATGAGTTAGGCAAGGAAACTTTTCACTATAGAAAGGAAGATGTTGGATTCCTGTTAATTCTAGTTTGTTTAGATTATTCCACAATGGGAGGTGTTAACAGGGGACGAAGTATAATGCTGCCTGGGAAAGGCTGCCACTGTTTATCATCCAAGTATGTCAGGTTAATCTAACTGATTTCCTGTGCTTGAAGACAGGAAAAGACGTTGCCAACTGGCGGCTCCTGCCCTACCCTACGTTCCAAACCAAAGCTGGGGTCAGGCCCAATTGTGAAGTGGTTTAAATTGGTCTCTAGTGCCACCCCATTCTCCTTTCTATACCACCAGATACCCTCTCCTGTTGCTCATTAAGGAGCTTGTGATTATAGCCCTTCTCTTCTTCAGTAGATACATACCACCTAAAAGTGATGCTTTTGAAAAATTATACTTTAAGTTCTGTGATGCATGTGCAGAATGTGCAGGTTTGTTACATAGGTATACGCGTGCCATGGTGGTTTGCTGCACCCATCAACCCGTCATCTACATTAGGTATTTCTCCTAATGCTATTCCTCCCCTAGCCTCCCACCCACCAAGACGCCCCGGTGTGTGATGTTCCCCTTCCTGTGCCCATGTGTTCTCATTGTTCAACTCCACCTATGAGTGAGAACATACAGTGTTTGGTTTTCTGTTCCTGTGTTAGTTTGCTGAGAATGACAGTTTCCAGCTTTATCCATGTCCCTGAAAAGGACATGAACTCATCCTTTTTTATGGCTGCATAGTATTCCATGGTGTATATGTGCCACATTTTCTTTATCCAGTTTATTATTGATGGGCATTTGGGTTGTTTCCAGTCTTTGCTATTGTGAACAGTGCTGCAATAAACATACATGTGCACGTGTCTATAGTAGAATGATTTATAATCCTTTGGGTATACACCTAGTAATGGGATTGCTGGGTCAAATGGTATTTCTGGTTCTCGATCCTTGAGGAATCGCCACACTGTCTTCCACAATTGTTGAACTAATTTACACTCCCACCAACAGTGTAAAAGCATTCCTATTTCTCCACATCCTCTCCAGCATCTGTTGTTTCCTGACTTTTTAATGATCACCATCCTAACTGGCGTGAGATGGTACCTCATTGTGGTTTTGATTTGCATTTCTCTAATGACCAGTGATGATGAGCTTTTTTTTCATATATTTTTTGGCCACATAAATGTCTTCTTTTGAGAACTGTCTGTTCATATCCTTCGTCCACTTTTTGATGTGGTTGATTTTTTCTTGTAAACTTGTTGAAGTTCCTGGTAGATTCTGGATATTAGCCCTTTGTCAGATGGATAGATTGCAAACTTTTCTCTCATTCTGTAGGTTTCCTGTTCACTCTGATGATAGTTTATTTTGCTCTGCAGAAGCTCTTTAGTTTAATTTTATCCCATTTGTCAGTTTTGGCTCTTGTTGCCATTGAGTTTGGTGTTTTAGTCATGAAGTCTTTGCCCATGCTTGCGTCCTGAATGTTATTATCTAGGTTTTCTTCTAGGGTTTTTATGGTTTTAGGTCTTACACTTAAGTCTTTAATCCATCTTGAGTTAATTTTTATATAAAGTGTAAGGAAGGGGTCCAGTTTCAGTTTTCTGCATATGGCTAGCTAGTTTTCCCAACATCATTTATTAAATAGGAAATCTTTCCCCCATTTCTTGTTTCTGTCAGGTTTGTCAAAGATAAGATAGTTGTAGATGTGTGGCATTATTTCTGAGGCTGCTGTTCTGTTCCATTGGTCTGTATATCTGTTTTGGTACCAGTACCATGCTGTTTTGATTACTGTAGCCTTGTAGTATAGTCGGAAGTCAGGTAGTCTGATGCCTCCAGCTTTGTTCTTTTTGCTTACAATTGCCTTGGCTATTATGGGCTCTTTTTATGTTACCATATGAAATTTAAAGTAGTTTTTTCTAATTCTGTGAAGAAAGTCAATGGTAGTTTGATGGGGATAGCATTGAATCTATAAATTACTTTGGGCAGTATGGCCATTTTCATGATATTGACTCTTCCTATCCACGAGCATGGAATGTTTGCCCATTTGTTTGTGTCCACTTTTATTTCTTTGGGCAGTGGTTTGTAGTTCTTCTTGAAGATATCCTTCACATCTCATGTAAGTTGCATTCCTAGGGATTTTATTCTCTTTGTAGCAACTGTGAATGGAAGTTCACTTATGATTTGGCTCTCTGTTTGTCTATTATTGGTGTATAGGAATGCTTGTAATTTTTGCACATTGATTTTGTAACCTGAGACTTTGCTCAATTTATTTATCAGCTTAAGGAGATTTTGGTCCGAGATGAGGGGGTTTTCTAAATATAAAATTATGTCATCTGCAAACAGAAACAGTTTGACTTCCTCTCCTCCTATTTAAGTACCCTTTATTTCTGTCTGTTGCCTGATTGGCCTGGCTAGAACTTCCAATACTATGTTGAATAGAAGTGGTGAGAGAGGGTATCCTTATCTTGTGTCGGTTTGCAAAGGGAATGCTTACAGTTTTTGCCCATTCAGTATGCTGTTGGCTGTGGGTTTGTCATAAATAGCTCTTATTATTTTGAGATACATTCCATCAATACCTAGTTTATTTCGAGCTTTTAGAATGAGGGGGTGTTGAATTTTATCGAAGGCCTTTTCTGCCTCTATTGAGATAATAATATGGTTTTTGTTATTGCTTCTGTTTATGTGCTGAATTACATTTATTGATTTGCATATGTTGAACCAGCCTCGCATCTCCGGGATGAAGTCAACTTGATTGTGGTGGACAGCTTTTTGATATGCTGCTGGATTCGGTTTGCCAGTATTTTATTGAGGATTTTCACATCGATGTTCATCAGGGATATTGGCCTGAAATTTTCTTTTTTTGTTGTGTCTCTGCCAGGTTTTGGTATCAGGATGATGCTGGCCTCATAAAATGAGTTAGGGAGGAGTCCCTCTTTTTCTATTGTTTGGAATAGTTTCAGATGGGATTGTACCAACTCATCTTTGTACATCTGGTAAAATTTGACTGTGAATCCATCCAGTCCTGGGCTTTTCTTGGTTGGTAGGATATTAATTACTGCCTCAATTTTAGAACTTGTTACTGCTCTACTCAGGGATTCAACTTCTTCCTGGCTTAGTTTTGCGATGGTGTATGTGTCCAAGAATTTATCAATTTCTTCTAGATTTTCTAGTTTATTTGCACAGAGGTGTTTATAGTATTCTCTGATGGTAGTTTGTATTTCTGTGGGATCAGTGGTGATATCCCTTTAATCATTTTTTATTGTGTCTATTTGATTTTCCTCTCTTTTCTTGTTTATTAGTCTGTCTAGTGGTCTATTTTGTTAATCTTTTCAAAAAATCAGCTCCTGGATTCATTGATTTTTTTTTTTTTGAAGGGTTTTTCATGTATCTATCTCCTTCAGTTCTGCTCTGATCTCAGTTTTTTCTTGTCTTCTGCTTGCTTTTGAATTTGTTTGCTCTAGCTTCTCCATTTCTTTCAATCGTGATGTTACAATGTTGGTTTTCAATCTTTCCCACTTTCTCCTCTGGGCATTTAGTGCTATAAATTTCCCTCTAAACACTGCCTGCTCTGTGTCCCAGAGATTCTGGTATGTTGTGTCTTTGTTCTCATTGGTTCCAAAGAACTTATTTATTTCTGCCTTAATTTTGTTATTTACCCAGTAGTCATTCAGGAGCAGGTTGTTCAGTCCATGTAGTTGTGCAGTTTTGAGTGAATTTCTTAATCTTGACTTCTAATTTAATTGCACTGTGGTCTGAGAGATGGTTTGTTATGATTTCCATTCTTTTGCATTAGTTGAGAAGTGTTTTACTTCCAATTATATGGTTAATTTTAGAATAAGTATGATGTGGTGCTGAGAAGAATGTATATTCTGTTGATTTGGGATGGAGAGTTCTGTAGATGTCTATTAGGTCATCTTGGTCTGGAGGTTGAGTTCAAGTCCTGAATATCCTTGTTAATTTTCTGTCTTGTTGATCTGCCTAATATTAACAGTGGGGTGCTAAAGTCTCCCACTATTATTGCATGGGAATCTAAGTCTCTTCATAGGTCTCTAAGAACTTGCTTTATGAATCTGGGTGCTCCTCTTTTGGGTGCCTATATTTTTAGGATAATTAGCTCTTCTTGTTGTATTGATTCCTTTATGTTAGTATAATGCCCTTCTTTATCTTTTGTGATCTTTGTTGGTTTAAAGTCCGTTTTATCAGAGACTAGGATTCCAACCCCTACTTTTTTTTTTGCTTTCCATTTGCTTGGTAAATATCCCTCCATCCTTTTATTTTGAGCCTATGTGTGTCTTTGCATGTGAGATGGGTCTCCTGAATACAGCACACCAATGGGTTTTGACTCTTTATCAAATTTGCCAGTCTGTGTCTTTTAATTGGGGCATTTAGCCCATATACATTTAAGGTTAATATTGTTATGTGTGAATTTAATCCTGCCATTTTGATGCTAGCTGGTTATTTTGCCCGTTAGTTGATGCGGTTTCTTCATAGTTTTGATGGTCTTTACAATTTAGTGTGTTTTTGCAGTGGCTGATACAGGTTTTTCTTTTCCATGTTTAGTGCTTCCTTCAGGAGTTCTTGTAAGGCAGGCCTGGTGATGACAAAATCTGTTGGCATTTGCTTGTCTATAAAGGATTTTATTTTTCCTTCACTTATGAAGCTTAGTTTGGCTGGATATGAAATTCTGGGTTGAAAATTCTTTCTTTAAGAATGTTGAATATTGGCCCCCACTCTCTTCTGGCTTGTAGGGTGTCTGCAGAGAGATCCGCTGTTAGTCTGATGGGCTTCCCTTTGTGAGTAACCTGACCTTTCTCTATGGCTGCCCTCAACATTTTTTCCTTCATTTCAACCTTGGTGAATTTCACGATTATGTGTATTGGGGTTGCTCTTCTTGAGGAGTATCTTTGTGGCGTTCTCTGTATTTCCTGAATTTGAATGTTGGCTTCTCTTGCTAGGTTGGGGAAGTTCTCCTGGATTTTATCCTGAAGAGTGTTTTCCAACTTTGTTCCATTCTCCCTGTCAGTTTCAGTTACACCAATCAAACGTAGGTTTGGTCTTTTCACATAGTACCATGGAGGCTTTGTTTGTTCCTTTACATTCTTTTTTCTCTAATCTCATCTTCACACTTTATTTTATTAAGTTGATCTTCAATCTCTTATATTCTTTCTGTCGCTTGATCAATTTGGCTATTGATACTTGTGTATGCTTCACAAAGTTCTTGTGCTGTGTTTTTCAGCTCCATCAGGTCACTTATATTCTACTCTAAACTGGTTATTCTAGTTAGCAATTCCTCTAACCTTTTTTCAAGGTTCTTAGCTTCCTTGCATTGGGTTAGAACATGCTCCTTTAGTTCAGAGGAGTTTGTTATTACCCACCTTCTGAAGCCTATTTCTGCCAATTCATCAAACCCATTCTCTGTCCAGTTTTGTGTCCTAACTGGCGAGGAGTTGTGATCCTTTGGGGGAGAAGAGGCGTTCTGGTTTTTGTAATTATCTGCCTTTTTGTGCTGGTTTTTCCTCATCTTTGTGGATTTATCTACATTTCATCTTTGATGTTGGTAACCTTCAGATGGGGTTTTTGTGTGGACGTCCTTTTTGTTGATGTTGATGTTATTCCTTTCTGTTTGTTAGTTTTCATTCTAACAGGCCCCTCTGCTGCAGGTCTGCTGAGTTTCCTGGAGGTCCACTCCAAACCCTGATTGCCTGGGCATCACCAGCAGAGGCTTCAGAACAGCAAAGATTACTGCCTGTTCCTCCTCTGGAAGCTTCATCCCAGAGAGGTACCTGCCACATGCCAGCTGGAGTTCTCCTGTATGAGGTGTCTGTTGACCTCTGCTGGGAGGTGTCTCCCAGTCAGGAAGTATGGGGGTCAGGAATCCACTTGAGGAGGCAACCTGTCCCTTAGCAGAGCTTGAGCACTGTGCTGGAAGGTTCACTGCTCTCTTCAGAGCTGGCAGGCAGGAATATTTAAGTCTGCTGAAGTTGCACCCACAGCCATCCCTTCCCCCAGGTGCTCTGTCCCAGGGAGTTGGGAGTTTGATCTATAGGCTCCTGACTGGAGATGCTGCCTTTCTTTCAGAGATGCCCTGCCCAGAGAGGAGGAATCTAGAGAGGCAGTTGGCTACAGCAGCTTTGTCATGCTGTGGTAGACTGCCCAGTTCAAACTTCCCAGCAGCTTTGTTTACACTGTGAGGGGAAAACTGCCTACTCAAGCCTCAGTAATGGTGGATGCCCCTCCCCCCCACCAAGCTCAAGCATCCCAGTTCGACTTCAGACTGCTGTGCTGGCAGCAAGAATTCCAAGCCAGTGGATCTTAGCTTGCTGGGCTCCATGGGGGTGGGACCCACTGAGCTAGACCACTTGGCTCCCTGGTTTCAGCCCCCTTTCCAGGGGAGTGAACACTTCTGTCTCACGGTGTTTCAGGTGCCACTGGGGTATGAAAAAAAACTCAGTGTCTTCCTCAATGGTCACCCAGTTTTGTGCTTGAAACTCAGGGCCCTGGTGACATAGGCACTCGAGGGAATCTCCTGGTCTGTGGGTTGTGAAGACTATGGGAAAAGCATAGTAGCTGGGCTGGAGTGTGCTGCTCCTCAGGGCATAGTCCCTCACTGCTTCCCTTGGCTAGGGGAGGGAGTTCCCTAACCCCTTGAACTTCCTGGGTGAGGTGATGCCCCACCTTGATTTGGCTCATCCTCCATGAGCTGCACCCACTGTCTAATGAGTCTAATAAGATGAGCCAGGTACCTCAGTTGGAAATGCAGAAATCACCCGCCTTCTGCATTGATCTTACTGGGAGCTGCAGACTGGAGCTGTTCCTATTCAGCCATCTTGCCAGCCACTGGCCCTAAAAGTGATTTTAACTGTGTAGTTTTGATTGCTTCTCCATCACTTATTACCCCTGTTGGCACCATTAGAGATGGTATAAAGTGACTTTCCTAGACACTTACCATGACCCTTTGTATTTAACTGTGTCTTTATATTACAGACACTTGTAGATTAAGTATCTTTAAAGGAGAGGAATAAGAGTTGGCCAGCCTATTAAGATATAGAGAATCCTAGTGAGAATATTAATCTACTATAGGTAATGAAAGCAATTCGTAATTTCATACCAAAGACTAGGGTCTGTTAGTATCATCACCATTCTCGGGAATTGTGAAGTGAGTCACGTGCATGGAAGTGGAAGGAGTCAAAAATCTGGAGCTTTCCTCTGGGTCTCAATCTCTCTCTTCTTCTTTTTTTTTTTTTTTTTTTTGAGACAGGGTCTCACTATGTTGCCCAGGCTGGTTTCAAACTCCTGAGCTCAAGCAATCCTCTTGCCTTGGCCTGCCAAGCACTGGGATTATAGGCATGCACCACACCTGGCAGAGTCTCTCTTGATCTCATGTTTTCATGGTCACATTTGGGAAACTCAACTCACCTCACTCTTCAAAACACTGGCCATACCTTCCATTTTCTTACTTTCTTGGTGTCCTATGTTAGGTGGTTGTTTAATAAATTTGCCTTGTACAAAGCAGATGCTCAACAATAATGATAATATGGAATGTCTACCACTCTTGGGGATGTTGACATTGGAGCAGAAGATCCTGAGTGCCTCAATCCAAAGAATAATTATTAAGTTTGTTGGTTAGAATAAAAATAATAATAGGCATAACTTTATGCAGCATTGGCCATGTTTCAGGCACTATTTTAACACTATAAATGCATTCTTTTTTCATCTTCTTATCCTCATTTTATGGATGATGCATTGCATTTGCTGAAGATCATACAGCTGATAAATGGCAGATTTGTAATTCACTTGATCTTAGCCAAAAGGCTGAGAAGCAATGCAGAATTGTAATTTAATTCTAGCCAAATCTGTCTGATGCAGGAGCCAAGTTCTCAATCATTACAATGTAGGGACTCTGTTTTGTATTGTGTACTTTTCTGCAGTAGCAATTCTGCTTTTTAATGCATGTAGCCACTATTTTTTTTTTTTTGCTGTATCATCAGTTATTTCATTGAACCTGTGTTTTCTCCTACTTGTTCCTGTCCTGATGCCATATCCCCTTTAATCTCACTTGGTATAGGAAATAGCCAGATGTGTAGAATATTCTTCTGATTCATAAAGTGAACCTCAGAGGAAAGGCTTTTCTCAGCTCTTGACTTTTTGTTTCTCTTCATTATGAAGCATTTGTTTTCTTTACTATTTAGTTTCCATGATTTTGACTTGTTGATCCTAAACCTAAAAAGATGGTTTTAACTATTTGTCTTAAATGTTAGTATTTGAAGCTTCCTAGGACAAGGCCAACGTAGTAGGCCACATGTGGTGACAGCCCTGGCCCATGCCAGGTGGGCTGCCAGGGTTTCATTAACTAGGACCTAGGGTACAGGTCTTAGATCCCATTTCTGAGGTATGGTTGTGCATAGACTTTCCCACCACACATATCTGGCTACTGAGGTTAGGCACGTTAGAGGAGAAAGCCAGACAGTCACAAAGTCTTATTTGGTTGTGAGGCAGGGTAGAGGCTTTATGTTATTATTGTTGTAGTTACTGAAAAATATTTAAAGTAATAACATTGGAGACAAGACAAGGTTGCTGACATTGCTACTCATTCCACAATATTCCTGAAATCCTGCAGTCTGAACCTCCAACTGTGGAAATTTACACAAACTGTGACACCCAGGGAGATCTTTTAGAGGAGAAACATCCCTGAAGTCACACCACAGTTGCTGCCAACTTTGCCTAAACAGAGAGCCCAGTGGTGCTGGCATCTGTGAACACCCATCATGCACTTCACTGTGACTGTAGCACTTGACTTTTGCAGCTTTATACCCAGGTCATATATATTTTGTAAGGGTTTGAGACACAGTTGTGGCTCTATAGAGATACACAGAGGTATGCATGCTGGCTGAGCTTTTGGACAAAGAGAGCCTTGGAAATCTGCATGATGATGTGGAAAGAACGTAGGCTCTGAAGTCAGACTTACCATTCTTGGCTTTAAAAACTGACTCTCCTATTACTAGTTCTGTGATCTTGGGTTTGGCAAATAACATGTTTAGTTTCAATTTTACCATCTGTAATATGCCAATCGCACAGCATATAATCAACATGTCACACTAATAATTACGTATTTTAAGTCAGTTTCTCTCACTAGTCCAAGGTTCATGAGAATGGAGATTTCATGTCTTGCTCATTGCAATATTCTTACTATATCTAGTACAGTGTCTAGCAAGGACTAAGTGTTCAATAAGCATTTGTTAATAAGAAGCTCTACAATAAAACTGCTGGGATTTTAATTGGAATTGCATTAAATGCGTAGATCAATTTTAGGAATATTTACAGTTTTATGAGTACACACTTTAGGATTCATGAACATATATTTATATTTAAGTTTTCTATGTTTTCAATAAAATTTTATATTTTTGCTCTAAAGATATTATACATCTTTTGTGAGATTTATTCCTAGGTATCTGAAATTTTTACTGTACTGTAAAAGCCTTTTTACAAAAATGGCACATTTAAAAATTTGTGTGTTGATACTTAGAACTGCAACTTAAATGTACATATTATTTTTTAAGGAGCCACGTTTTAAGCTTTTCTTACTATCTAGTAATTTTTCTGTAGATTCATTGCAGTTTTCTACCCAATGACATCATTTGCAAATAAAAGACAATTTTATTTCTTACTCCCCAATCCTTGTATCTTTTCTTTTTTTCCTTATTACCTTATCTATGACATCTAGTACAATATTGCATAGAGATTGAAATAGTGAAATCCTGTTTTGTGACTCATCTTACAGGGAGTAGTTATAGTGTTTTACCGTTAAGTATAATGCCCATTACAAGTTTTCTTTGTAGATACCATTTACATGTTATAGCAGTTCCCTGTCATTATAATTTTTTAAATAAATAAATGTTTATTGAACTTCTTTGTATATTAAAAAGATTACATTTTTAATGATCTTTAATCTGTTAAAATGTGGATAATTGTATCACTGATAATGTTAAATAAATTTTGCATTCCTGGGGTAAATCCAAATTGTTTACGGTGCACTGTGTAATCTCTTTATTGTTTACATAGGTCACATATAGGGAAAATTGAACTCAGAGAAGTTGAGCTACTTGCTCAAGGCCACACAACCCAAGTATTTGTAAAAAGCAGATGACTGAGGGCCAGACACGATGGCTCATGCCTGTAATCCCAGCACTTTGGGAGGCTGAGGCAGGGGGATAGGTTGAGTCCAGGAGTTTAAGACCAGCCTAGGCAATATGGGGAAACCCCATCTCTACAAAAAATACAAAAATTAGCTGGGCATTAGTTGTGCATGCCTGTAGTCCCAGCTAATTGGGAGACTGAGGCAGGAGGATTGTTTAAGCCTGGGATACGGAATTTGTAGTGAAGTGAAATTGTGCCATTGCACTCTAGCCTGGGTGACAGAGCAAGACCCTGTCTCAAAATAATAATAATAATAATGATAATAATAAAATAAAAAACTCTCAAAAAACCAAACTGAAACCTTGAAGTTCTGAGTAATATAGCCTGGATGAAATGGATTAATCATAAAAGGTATTTAGGTATTGCCAGCAGACCACTTCATTTAGAAAGAAAGAACCACTCTGCCCCTTGGATAACATCACTTAAAACTAAACTGTCATCCATTACTGCCCTCTGGGATCTCAAAGTTTCATTTAGGGTCATTGCAGGATCCCCATTATCTCTTAAGTAAATCCTCAGGGAAGCTATTAAACCTCTGGGCAAGACAATTCTCTCTTATTAGAAGCCAGTATCATATAATTATTTGAGGATTAAAAAATTGGACTTGATTTGATTTTTCCAGCTGACTTTAGACAGTTGCTATTTTCCATTTATTTATTATATTATAATCTATTGCTTAATATCACAGTTGGAGTATATATGTATTTCAATCAGTGACTCATTTTGGTAACCAAGATATTTGGTTGTCAAAGTTTACTCCAAAACACATATAAAGTTTTCAAAACATTATTATTCAAATTCACGTTTACCAGACCATAATTCCTCTTTGAATTTAGTGTGCTTCTAGCAACACAATCTCTGGCACACAGGGTTATGAAAAGACCTGTTAATTTTCTAAACAAGCCAACTGACCAGTCCTGCAGATAGAGGCAGATAGAAGGTGAACAAGTACAAAAGTAGCAGCCATGAAACCCAGGGAACAGTCAACGTTTCTGTCTTAGACCCCTATATTTTCATTTATTTATTTTTAATAGACTTTATTTTTAGGGCAGTTTTGGGTTCACAACAAAATTGAGCAGAAGGTACAGAAATTTCCCATGTATCCCCTGCCCCCACTCATCCATAACCTCCCCCATTATCAACATCCCCTACCAGAGTGGTACATTTGTTGCAATTGATGAACCTATGTTTACACATTATTATCACTCAGAGTCAATAGTTGACATTAGGGTTCACTCTTGGTGTTGTGTACTTTTTTTTTTTTTTTTTTTTTGAGACGGAGTCTCGCTCTGTCACCCGGGCTGGAGTGCAGTGGCCAGATCTCAGCTCACTGCAAGCTCCGCCTCCCGGGTTTAGGCCATTCTCCTGCCTCAGCCTCCGGAGTAGCTGGGACTACAGGCGCCCGCCACCTCGCCCGGCTAGTTTTTTTGTATTTTCTAGTAGAGACGGGGTTTCACAGTGTTAGCCAGGATGGTCTGGATCTCCTGACCTCATGATCTGCCCGTCTGGGCCTCCCAAAGTGCTGGGATTACAGGCTTGAGCCATCGCGCCCGGCCTGGTGTTGTGTACTTTTATGGGTTTGGACGAATGTACAATGATGTATGTTCCCCATTATGTTATCATAGTGCCCCAGAAATCCTCTGTGCTACACCTGTTCATTCCTCCATTCACTATAACTTGGCAGCCATTAGTATTTTTACTGCCTCCAGAGTTTTGCCTTTCCCAGAATGCCATATAGTTGGAATTGTATAGTGTGTAGTCTCTTCAGACTGGCTTTTTAAACTTTGAGTAATATGATTTAAGTTTCCTCCACATCTTTTCATAGCTTGATTGCTCATTTCTTTTTAGCACTGAATAACATTCCATTGTCAGGATGTACCAGTTTATCCATTCACCTACTTAAGGAAATCTTGGTTGCGTCCAAGTTTTGGCAATTATGAATATAACTGCTATAAACATTCATGTACACGTTTTTGTGTGGACATAAGTTTTCAACTCCTTTGGGTAAAAACCAAGAAGCGTGATTTCTGGAACGAATGATAAGATGATGTTTAGTTTTGTAAGAAACTGCCAAACCATCTTCCAAAGTGGCTGTACTATTTTTCATTCCTGTTAGCAGTGAATGAAAGTTCCTATTATTGTCACACAAAGGATGTCAGCATTTGGTGTTGTCGATGTTCTAGATTTTGGCCATTCTGACAGCTGTATAGTGATATTTTATTGTTCTTTTAATTTGTATTTCCCTGATAACACAGGATGCAGAGCATCTTTTCATGTGATCATTTATAATCTGCACATATTCTTTGGAGAGGTGTCTTGTAAGATCTTTGACCAACTTTTTAACTGGATGGGTTGTTTATCAACGTTAAGTTTTAAATATCTTTGTATATTTTGGATAACAGTGCTTTCTCACGTGTGTCTTCTGCAAATATTGTCTCCCAGCCTGTGGCTTGTCTTTTCATTTCTTTGAAATTGTCTTTCACAGAGCAGAAGTTTTTCAAGCTAATGAAGTCTGTCTGAATCAATGATTTATTTGATGTATTGTGCTTTTGGTGTTGTATCTACAAAGTCATCACCATATCCAAGGTCATCTACATTTTTTCCTGTTATCTTCTAGGAGTTTTATAGTTTTGCATTAAAATTTCCATTTTAAGTTAAAATTTGTGAAGCGTGTACAGTCTACGTCCAGATTTTTTATGCATGTGGATGTTCAGATGTTCCAGCTCCATTTGTGGAAAAGACTCTCTTTGCTCCATTGTATTTCCTTTGTTCCTTTATCAAAGATCAGTTGACTTTATGTTGGTCTGTTTCTGGGCTCTCTAATGTATTCCACTGATCTATTTGTGCACTTTTTCACCAATACTGCACTTCCTTGATTACTGTAGCTTTATAGTAACTTTTGAAGTTGGTAGTATTGGTACTTCAATGTTATTCTTCTTCAATATTCTGTTGGCAATATTGTGTTAATACACTTGGGCTGCTATAGCAAAATACCTTACACTGAGTGGCTGATAAATTTATTTCTCATGGTTCTTGAGACTGAGAAATCCAAGATCAAGGCATAAGCAGACTTAGTGTCTGTGCTCTGGTTCACAGGTGGTGACTTCTAGCTGTGTCGTCACATGGTGGAAGGGGTGAGCTCTCTGGGGTCTCTTTTATAAGGGCACTAACTCCCTCATGGCACAATCACCTCTCAATGGTCCCACATTACCCTGGGGGTTTCGAAATATGAATTTGGGGAACATACAAACATTTAGGCCACAGTAGCAAATAAACTTTAGAATCAGTTTGTTGATATCAACAAAATAACTTGTTGGGATTTTGATTGTGATTGCATTAAATCTAAAGATCAAGTTGGGAGGAACTGATATCTTAATAACATTGAGTCTTCCTACTCATAAACATGAAATATCTTTCAGTTTATTTAGTTCTTTGATATCTCTCATCTGAGTTTTGTAGTTTTCCTCATTTTCCTTCTCTCTAAAGAACTTTTAAAGATATTTTTTTGCAGGCAGGTCTACTGGCAAGAAATTCTCTCAACTTTGAGAAAGTATTTCTCCCTCACTTTTGAAGGATTATTTCACAGGGTACAGAATCCTAGTCTGGTTGTTGTGGTTTTTTTCCCCCCCTCAATTCTAAATATTTCACTGTATTCTCTTCTTGCTCGAAAGGTTCTTAAGATAAGTAGGATGCAATTCTTACTTTTTCCCTCTATAAGTGCTATGGTTTGAATACGGTTTGTTTGTCCCCATCAAATCCTATGTTAAAATTTGATCCCCATTGTGGTGGTGGTGGGAGGTGTTTCAGTCATGAGGTGGATCTGGTACAAATGGTTTGGTGCCATTCTTGTGGTAGTGAGTAGGTTCCCACTCTGGTGAGACTGGTTTAGTTCTCACAGGAATGGATTAGCTGCCTCTGAGGGTGAGTTGCCGTAAAGCCAGGATGCCCCTCAGGACGGGTTCCACTTCACATGTACCCACTTCCCCTTTGACCTTCTCTACCACGTTTTCTGACACAGCACAAAAGCCCCACCAGAAGAGGAGCAGATGTAGAGGACTATATGCTCTTGCAAACGAAGCAGGCCATTCCCCCATTAATATTATAATCTTGCTCTTGAAAACGAAGCAGGGCATTCCCCCATTAATATTATAAGTCCCGCTCTTGCAAACGAAGCTGGGCATTCCTCCTCTGCAAACAGGGAGGACAAAGGAGCCTACAAGACTGGCCTCAGTTGCAAATAGCAGACCCTGGGGGCTTGTTTATATGTAAACATCTTGGAAATTCAGAAAGTCAGGGAAAGGTCAGAAAAACAACAGTGTGTCTTGTGACTTGGTAACATTCCACAAATGACTGTATAAAATAAAGCAGAGCGTGTCGTTCGGGGTGGCCACCATGTTTGTCTCGTCTTGTGTTGTCTTGTGTGTTCATTCCTTTGTTTAGGAAACACGCAGACCCCAACATCTGGCGCAGCGAGCAGGGTCCGTGGCTCCACAAGAGCAAGGAACCAGAGGGGGAACACCCTGGGCAGGTGCGGGGAGACCGCGGGCAGGTAAATAAATAAATGAAGGGGGACCCACGGGAAAATTATGGGGAATTCCACCTCTCTGGCCTCGGAATATTTGCGGTTACTACAGGGACTGTTGATGTCTATAGGAGTAGAATTTAGTTAAGGAACATAAGACTTTGAAGCGATTTTTTGCCCATGTTGAACAAAATTGTTATTGGTTTCAATATCAAACCAAAGTGCAATTAAATCGAAAGGAATGGTTACAAGTGGTTAAAGTCCTGCGTCGAGCTCATCAGCGAGGGCAAATGATGCCTCTGACTTTGTGGACTTTGTGTAGTTCCATTACTCAGGCATTAGAGTTATTTGAAACTGACTCAGAGCGTGGCGATACTGCCACAGGAGGTGAGGCATCTGAAGCTTTAGAGAGGAATGATCCTAGAGAGAAGCATATTTATGCCCTGGTTGCTGAGGACAAGGAATTGGAAGAAGAGCTAATGCCTCCTTCATCTGAAGGAAATTCTGATTTGCGGCATATTTTAGAGATGTTACAACAGTTGTTAAAATTGATGGCTAGGTGCCGCTGCTCCTGTTTCTGCTATCTCTCTGCCATGAGCCTTCCCTGTTACCTTGAAAAAGATCTCCCTTTGCTTCCACCTCCAACCTCTTTGCCTATGTCAGGTCAGGTTTTTTCTGTGCCTTTTCCTCCTGTAGGGGAAAAGAAGGAATCAAAGGAAAAGGATGATTTTGAGGAATTAAATTTATTCCCAATAACACGGGCTGCTTTCTGCCCCAAAGCTCAGTTCCCAAACGGTGGCCAGAATGTGACTTTTACAGCCCTACAATTTAAATTTTTGAAAGAAATGAAAGCTGCAATTTCTAATTATGGACCTCAGTCACCATTGTTCTTGGCCTTCTCGATTCCTTCTCTTCAGAACATATGATGATTCCTATTGACTGGGAAACGTTGGGACAGGCTGTCCTTGATCATTCGCAATGGCTTCAATTAAAAGGTTGGTGGTGGGAGGAAGCAAAAGTACAAGCTAGGAAAATGCTACCCGAAATCCCCCAGGACCTACTGAAGAGGAGCTTACGGGTTCAGGACAATACACCACTCTTAATGCTCAGGCAGGCCTAGATGATATTGCTCTCACTCAGATTAAAGCCTTGTTTATAAAAGCGTGGACTAAGGTTGAAATAGCGGGTAAAACTTCTTTATCTTTTGTAAAGATCCTACAAGGAGCCACTGAGCCGTATCCAGATTTTGTAGCCCGCCTTCAAGATGCTGTATTAAAGACTGTAGGTTCAGGCCCTGCTGCTAAAATTCTTTTGGATACTCTGGATTTTGAGAGTGCTAATCCCAAGTGCCAAAAATTGCTGCATCCTCTAAAAGCTAGTGGAGCTGATTTAGATGAATACATTCGGGCTTGTGCAGGTGTTGGAGGAGCTATTTACAATGCTCAATTGTTTGCTGGGGCACTTTCTAAGGCTTTAAAAGGCAATTCTAAACAATGTATATGCTATCAATGTGAGAAACCTGGTCATTTTAAAAAGGAATGCTGGAAAAAATTAGACTCTTCTGCTCTAAAAGAAAAAAGGTTACCATCTGATATGTGTAAACGATGTGGCAAGGGTCAACATTGGACCAATGAATGCCATACAAAAACTGATAAAAGTGGGAATGTAATGTCAACCCTCTCAGGAAACAGGAGCCGGGGCCCGCAGGCTTGGGGCCCCAACAACTACAATGCGGGCCTACCCCAGTACCCAGTGAGCAGTGGCTTACAACATCAAGGAATGACCTTGAGTCCTCCTTAAAGAAATCTTACCCTACCCCAATTTCTCAGCTTTATGCTGCCACTAAGCAGAGTGCCGCTGCTGACCTAGCTATTGTCCAGCCTTATACTTTATCTCCTAATGGAGGAATATATAAGTTGGCTACTGGAGTGTGTGGTCCTTTGCCAAAGGGACACATAGTACTTTTGTTAGGTCGAAGCAGCAGCGCTATGCGGGGGTTAATGGTGGTCCCAGGAATTATTGATCCTGATTTTACTGATGAAATCCTTATTATGGTAGAAGTCTCACAATTTGTGCGCCTAGAGGCAGGGGAACGTATTGCACAATTGCTTTTATTGCTTTTCTTTTCCCCTTTCTTATCTAGAGATGTGTCTCGTTAAGGAGGTTTCGGTAGTACTGGGAAAACTGTTTTCTGGGAAACTTTAGTTTCTGATCAAAAACCTTTATGTTCATTGCAAATTAATGGGATACTTTTTGAGGGATTAGTCGACACAGGAGCGGATGTATCTATTATGTGCTTGGCTCAATGGCCTGATCATTGGAAAAAGAAACAAGTATCGGTTACTGTATCTGGCCTAGGTACTGCTTCTATAGTCTACCAAAGTGTCGAGCCCCTGAGCTATGTAGGACCTGAAGGACAACAAGGAAAAGTGTGCTTTTATATTGTTCTCATTAATATTAACTTTTGGGGCCGTGATCTTTTACAACAATTTGGTGCCTTTTTAAGCATTCCTCATATTTCTTCAGCTGCCAAAATTATGATGTTCAAAATGGGCTACAATCCTTTAAACTCTTAGCCACTGTCCACAAGCCTGTTTGGGTGGAACAGTGGCCATTATCTAAAGAAAAACTTAAGGCTTTAAAGAATTTAGTTAAGGAACAAATAGCCGAGGGGCATATTGAACCAGGTACTTCTACATGGAATTCCCCTGTGTTTGTCTTGTCAAAAAAAAAAAAAAAAAGGAAAATGGCCCTTATTAACTGATCGTAGAGCTGTAAATGTTTGTATTCAACCCATGGGGCCTCTCCAACCTGGATTGCCCTCTCCGGCCATGATCCCAAAAGACTGGCCTTTAATTATAATTGATCTAAAGGATTGCTTTTTTACCATTCCTCTGGCAGAGCAAGATTGTAAAAAATTTGCCTTTACTATACCAGCCATAAATAATAAAGAACCAGCCACCAGGTTTCAGTGGAAAGTATTACCTCAGGGAATGCTTAATAGTCCAACTATTTGTCAAACTTTCGTAGGTCAAGTCCTTCAACCAGTTAGAGACAAATTTTCAGATTGTTATATCATTCACTATATTGATGATATTTTATGTGCTGCAGAAACAAGAGACAAATTAATTGACTGTTACACATTTCTGTAAGCAGAGGTTGCCAGCACAGGACTAACAATAGCATCTAATAAGATCCAAACCTCTGATCCTTCTCATTATTTAGGGATGCAGATAAAAAATAGAAAAATTAAGCCACAAAAAAATAGAAATAAGAAAAGATACATTAAAAACATTAAATGACTTTCAGAAATTGCTAGGCAATATTCATTGGATTCGGCCAACTCTAGGCATTCCTACTTATGCCATGTCAAATTTGTTCTCTATCCTAAGAGGAGATCCAGACTTAAATAGTAAAAGAATATTAACCCCAAAGGCAACAAAAGAAATTAAATTAGTGGAAGAAAAAATTCAGTCAGTGCAAATAAGTAGAATAGATTCTTTAGCCCCACTCCAACTTTTGATTTTGCCACTACACATTCTCCAACAGGCATCATTGTTCAAAATACTGATCCTGTTGAGTGGTCATTCCTTCCTCACAGTACAATTAAGACTTTTACATTGTACTTGGATCAAATAGCTACATGAATTGGTCAGACAAGATTACGAATAATAAAATTGTGTGGAAATGACCCAGACAAAATAGTTGTTCCTTTAACCAAGGAACAAGTTAAACAAGCCTTTATCAATTCCGGTGCATGGCAAATTGGCCTTGCTGATTTTGTGGGAATTATTGATAATCATTACCCAAAAACAAAAATCTTCCAGTTTTTAAAATTGACTACTTGGATTTTACCTAAAATTATCAGACATGAACCTTTAGAAAATGCTCTGACAGTATTTACTGATGGTTCCAGCAATGGAAAAGCGGCTTACACAGGGCCAAAAGAGCGAGTAATCAAAACTCAATATCAATCAGCTCAAAGGGCAGAGTTGGTTGCAGTCATTACAGTGTTAGAAGATTTTAATCAACCTGTTAATATTATATCAGATTCTGCATATGTAGTACAGGCTACAAGGGATGTTGAGACAGCTCTAATTAAATATAGCATGGATGATCAGTTAAACCAGCTGTTCAATATTCCCATTTTATATTACTTATATTCGAGCACACACTAATTTACCAGGACCTTTAACTAAAGCAAATAAACAAGCTAACTTACTGGTATCCTCTGCATTCATAAAAGCACAAGAACTTCATGCTCTGACTCATGTAAATGCAGCAGGGTTAAAAAACAAATTTGATGTCACATGGAAACAGGCAAAAAATATTGTACAACATTGTACCCAGTGTCAAGTACTACACCTGCCCACTCAAGAGGCAGGAGTTAATCCCAGAGGTCTGTGTCCTAATGCATTATGGCAAATGGATGTTACCCATGTACCTTCATTTGGAAAATTATCATATGTTCATGTAACAGTTGATACTTATTCACATTTCATATGGGCAACATGCCAGACAGGAGAAAGTACTTCCCATGTTAAAAAAACATTTATTATCTTGTTTTGCTGTAACGGGAGTTCCAGAAAAAATTAAAACTGACAATGGACCAGGTTATTGTAGTAAAGCTTTCCAAAAATTCTGAAATCAGTGGAATATTACACATACAACAGGAATTCCTTATAATTCCCAAGGACAGGCCATAGTTGAAAGAACTAATAGAACACTCAAAACTCAGTTAGTTAAACAAAAGAAAGGGGGAAAATGGGCGAGATTCCCCAATACATTAAATTCTGAAAGCCCTTTTTACTTTAAATTTTCTCAACCATTGGCGCCAATTACAGCAGTCTGCAGCGGTGAAACATTTTCAACAGCCTTTAGAAAAGCTGCAAAACAGTAATCTGTCGGCGTATTATCCTTCATTACAAGGGAAATATTTAAAAGGAAAAGTTTCACAATGGGGCCGAGGCTATGCTCTTGTCTGTACAGGTGCCGGAGACGAGTGGTTTCCATCTCGATGGTTGAAGCAGTGCCATGGCAGAGGAGCCAATCCGAAGAGTTCCTCAAGGAATTTCAGGAGCTGAATCTGAGTGCTTAGAGAACATTCACCTTCAGGACTGGGCGTGCGGAGCCCCCGACATGAGGTCAACTGAAAAAGCTTACTCAGAAAGCTGAAGGGGTTGTTCAACAAGCTGGGCAGCCCAAAACCCCACTGACTTTATTCCTGGCTATGCTGGCTGTAGTAAATTGTCAGGTAACAGCTGGAGAATTTACATACTGGGCTTATATTCCTTTTCCACCCTTATATCAAGGTGTGGACTGGGGAGACAGAGAAGTCCCAGTATTTACTAATGATACTGCTTGGATGCCATTGCCTTTTTTAAACCAGGATCCTGAATTAGACACTGGCACAGTAAATAGTTCATATCAATTTGGGGTTGAAGGGTTACCTATATGTCTTGGGAGTAGTCCACATTGTCTGCATCTTTCTCATGAGGCTTGGGCTGTTCGCTGTAACTATAGTCATATCTCTGCCTTTACTATGATTCTTGTGGCTCAAAGTTTTAAGTATAATCATACTGCAGTACTTAATGAAACTCTACCAACTACATTATCTTTATGCCCTATCCCTGATGTGAACGGAGGTGTTTCCCAATTAGAGTGGACTAGGTGTAGAGGTAGTGGGCTGTGATTATTATTAGAAGTAAAAGGAAAAGGTCGTAATTACCTTATCACAGATTGGAGTGCACATGGAGATTTTCAAACTAAATTTAGTCATGTCAACCTATGTTGGCATAAAGGTAATCACAGCATTGCTGTGGATGGCAATGAAACTATTATTTGGCATGATGGTGGTCTATCACCCCCTATGCCACATTTGACTAATACTTCACAAATACAAAGTCATATTTGGAAGTTGCTAGCTGCTGGTAAACCAGTGTTCACTTTCACGGGAAACATGTCCTTAAATCTTACTAATATCGCTAACCCTTTCCATATATCTTTGCATCGAAATAGTTCTAGATATGTTATTGCATGTGTAAGAAAGCCTTACTTGTTGTTGACAGGAATTTTTAAATGGGATAATAATACAGGGGTAGTTAACTGTACAAACAATTGTACATTCTTAAGTTGTATAAATACTACTTGGTGGAATAATAATTGGAATGAGTCTCATTCCGATTTATATATACTAAGAGCCAGAAAAGAAACCTGGCTACCTGTAAACTTAACACGTACTTGGAGTGAATCTGCTGGGGTTACTCAAATCTACAAGGCTATGCAAGATCTTGTCCACCGCAGTCGGAGGATGGTTGGAATCGTCGTGACCGCGGTGATAGGGCTTGTAGCAATTGCTTCCACCACTGCTGTTGCTGGATTAGCTCTACACCAGAGTATACAAAATGCAGAATTTGTGCAACAGTGGCATGAACAATCACATTTGTTGTGGCAGCAGCAATGAGACATAGATGCTCATTTGACTGAGTGAGTGGATAATCTGGAACAAGTGGTTTATTGGTTGGGAGATCAGCTAACAGTGTTGAATACACGAGCTTTGTTGAAATGTGATTGGAATACTACCCAATTTTGTATTACTCCTGTTCCTTTTAACAGCACTGTACATAATTGGACTGAGATAAAGAGACTTTTAATTGGTCATAATAATCTTTCCCGAGAAATACAAGAATTAACACAGAACATTTCTGAAACATTTCGCAATCAGTTACCATTGCTGACTGATGCAGATTTGATGACTGGTATTGCACAAAGTTTGACGTCTTTGAACCCAATGAGCCCTGTAAAAACCTTATTGACCTCTGTTTCTAACAATGTATTGATTATTGTTCTTGCTTTTGTCATTTTCACAGTCTGCTGGAGACGGTGCCAAAGGGCAAACACCGAATCCCAGCGAGCTCAACATGTAATGATGGTTTTGAAAGAAATTCAAACTTGTAAATAAGGAAAGGGGAAATGTAGAGGACTATATGCTCTTGCAAACGAAGCAGGGCATTCCCCCATTAATATTATAAGTCCCGCTCTTGCAAACGAAGCTGGGCATTCCTCCTCTGCAAACAGGGAGGACAAAGGAGCCTACAAGACTGGCCTCAGTTGCAAATAGCAGACCCTGGGGGCTTGTTTATATGTAAACATCTTGGAAATTCAGAAAGTCAGGGAAAGGTCAGAAAAACAACAGTGAGTGTGTCTTGTGACTTGGTAACATTCCACAAACGACTGTATAAAATAAAGCGGAGCTTGTCGTTGTTGGCGGCCGCCATGTTTGTCTCGTCTTGTGTTGGCTTGTGTGTTCATTCCTTTGTTTAGGAAACACGCAGACCCCAACAGCAGATGCTGTCATCACGCTTCTTATACAGTCTACAGAATGGTGAGCCAAATAACTCTCCTTTCTTTATAAATTACCCATCCTCAGGCATTCTTTTATAGCAATACGAAATGGACTAAGATACTAAGTAAGGTATTTTTCCCCTCTGGCTTCTTTTGGGATTTTTTTCTTTATCTTTGATTACCTGTAGTCTGACAGTGATAAACCTAGGGGTATTTTGTGGGAGGATTTATCCTTTTTGGTATTCTCTGAGATTTCTGTATCAGGGGCTTGAAGTCTGGCATTAATTTGTTTCAGGTAATTCTTCTAGTCCTTTGTCTTTTTCTTCTCTTTATGGTATTTCCATTACGCACATATTATATCCTTTGTAGCTGTTCTGGGTTTTTTCGGTCTTTGTACTCTTTGCTTTTCAGATTTGAAGGTTTCTGTTAAGATAGCCTCAACCTCAGAGATTCTTCCCTGAGTTGTCTCCAGTCTAGTAGTAAGCCCATTGAAGGCATTCTTCCTTTCTATTATAGTGACTTTTATCTCTATCATTTCTTTTTGGTTCTTTCTTCCATCTCTGTGCTTACATCATCCATATATTCATGCATGCTCTACTTTATCCATGAGAGCTCTTAGCATATACATCATAGTTGTTTTAAATTCTTGATCTGATAATTCCAACATCCCTACCATATCTGAGTCTGGTTTTGATGCTTTCTCTGCCTCTTACAAATGTGTTTTTGGCTTTCTGGTATGTCTTATACTTTTTACTGATAGCCAGGCATGATGTATCCTGCACTGTTTCCCATAGAGATTATTACTTCAGTAAGTTGTGATTTTCTCTGTTCTACTGTTAGTCTCTTTAATTTGGCAGTGGGGCCGGTGGGGGTGAGTGTGGCAGCAGTTTTCCCTGTGACCTTCCCTCTCTTATGGATCTAAGAAAAGCTTCTGATTTTTCAGTTTGTTCAGCTTTTTACTTATTGTCACATGGAGTGACAATTTTTAATATTCTTATATGCTAGACTGGAAAGCAGAAGTCCTTTATTTATTTTTCACCTTTATTGAGGCTGCCACCTTTCATGATTCACTGCTAGGGACTGCACCAGTCTTCAAGCTGTGAGGTGGCAAGAGGTGACATCCAAGGACATCTTTATGCAATGTCCTAAGTTTTTTGTGTTACTCCCCAAACATTACATATTGGGTAAGCTCCATAGTAATTAAAGTTAGAAAAATGAGATTTGTTGTTGTTGTTCTCTACCAGCTTGACCAGGTTTCTTAAAGTGGACAAAGTTGAATGTTGGAACAGGAGCAGGGGAATGGTCACCATCATATACTGTTGGCAAGAGTTCAAATTTATTCTTTTATTTGAAGGATAATTAAATAATACCTGTCAACATTTCAAGTGCACATATACTTTGGTCTAGTAAATTCCCTTCTAATAATTTTCCAAGAGAAATTGTGGGACAAATATAGGCACATACACATATTCTAGAATGTTTTGCAGTTTTGTGTATGATAGCAAGAATTTATAAATAGAAATATTTTCATCCATATGGGATATTTTAAATACACGATGGTGCATTATACAATGAAATATTATGCAGCCACCACAAAGAATGATAGAGACTTTTTATTAACATGAAATTATGTCCTTAATATATCACTTAACTGAAAAAACTAAAATACGAAAGTAAAGCTTAAATCTATTTTTGTTGAAAGTTATCTGTGAATATATGAATTTAAAAATTCTAAAAGCATACCAACATGTTAATAGTGGTTGTTTTGGATGATTGTTTTCTTTTTTATGTCTTTCTGGTATGAGTCTTTTATAAGAGAGACATTACTTTTCTATTTTTATTTTAGAAAAAGACTTTTTATGTGAAAATTTGTTTTTATGAATTACATTGACAGATGAGTTACAAAATTTAAAAGTTTTATTTTAATAAAAAGAAAAACAACAAGCTTTAAAGAACACTTATTAAGCCAAGTTTAAGTACAAACAAGTATCCTAAATTCAAATCCCTACTGAAGCCTTTTCCTCCCTCTTCATTGTTCAAAGGAAAGCAAATCCCTAGGAGGCTATTATGCCTTTTGGTAAGACAATTCCCTCTTATCAGGAGCCAGGATCACAGAATTATTTGAGGATTTAAAAAAATGGACTTGAGTTGATTACTTCCAGCCAAGTGTCTTTATATAGCTGTTATTTTTCCATTTCTTTATTTTATTTAATCCATTGTTTAATGTCACATTTGGAGTTTATATATATTTCAGTAAATTACCCATTTTGATAACCAAGGTATTTGTAAGAAAAGGAAACAATTTGAAAGCAGATGTGTGAATTTTGAAACATTGTTCAAAATTACCTTTTCACTTGTAGGACTCATTCAGGGGCACTGTGGCCAGTGGTAGATGCAATTAAAGTTATCTGTATTTTATTCATACCTGGAGAATATGTACTCTCCCTCCAAGAAGCCACTGGTTCAACTGTACAGGGAAACTCATCTTAGCCTCAAATTCAGAGCAGAGATACTGCTCAGGAAGCCATTTCCAAAAATACATCTCCAAATTTAACTGAAAGAAAATCTAGTATTTCTTAAGTTCTATTACTATTTTTGTTATTAAATGAAAAATTATTAATGGATAACATCCATGCCTTGCATGTGATGGGAAGAAAACACGGGTTTATGGCTGTTGAATGTGAAGACATTTAACGAGCTCTGGGCTAATAGGGTTTGCGGAGAGGATGCCAGTCCCACTAAGACAATGGAGAAGCAGTGGGTTTTTTTTGTTTTTGTTTTTTTTCTGAGATGGAGTTTTACTCTGGTTGTCCAGGATGGAGTACAGTGGCATGACCTTGGCTCACTGAAACCTCCACCTCCCAGGTTCAAGCGATTCTCCTGCCTCAGACTCCCAAGTAGCTGGGATTACAGGTGCTCACCACCATGCCCAGCTAATTTTTGTATTTTTAGTAGAAACGGGGTTTCACCATGTTGGCCAGGCTGGTCTCGAACTCCTGACCTCAGATGATCCACCTTGGCCTCCTGAAGTGCTGAGATTACAGGCATGAGCCACCGTGCCGAGTCAATAGTGGTTTTACAGGTAGAAAACATCACTGCACTGATATGTTCCATAGAAGGCTTTTTGGAAGAGAGAATATTCCAGATGCGACTCTGGTATAACTTGAATTGACTATTATTAAGAGCCAGAAAGATAAAAATAACACATAGTCCCGGCAGTTGACAAACCTGCCATCCACAGAGGGAGACTGCTGTTCAGGCCCGATGTGGAAGAGGCAATTATGGGGACACAGGGTACTTATCACTCAGACAAAAGGCCACCGGCCTTGGTGCCTTTACAGAGCATGCAGCTGCCTGCACGCACTTATACCTATGTACTTGTCTCTACTTTAGGCACCACAGAAAATATAATTCCTAAGAACCTATGATAGGGGCAAGTATTAAAGAAAAAAGAAAAAATCTATATTCACAAATTTCATAAGCAGTTCATTATACTTTCTTTCTTATATATTCTCTTTCAGATATATATTTTAAAGTGGATGTGTAGTGTATGTGTGTGGTGGGAGAAAGTGTAGAATGCATTCCCCTCTGCAATTCATTTATGCCTAACATGAAATTGTTCAGTTCCTAAAACCTAACAAATATTAGCATTTTGAGAAATAATAGAATTGAGGCTGGGAGCAGTGGCTCACGCCTGTAATCCCAACACTTCGGCAGGCCAAGGTGTGTGGATTGTTTGAGTCCAGGAGGTCAAGACCAGCCTGGGCAACATAATGAGACCTCATTATTACAAAAAAAAAATACAAAAATTAGCCAGGCATGGGGGCACACGCCTATAGCCCCAGCTACTTGGGAGGCTGAGGTGGGAGGATCACTAGAGCCTGGGAGGTCAAGGCTGCAGTGAGCTATGATTGTACTACTGTACTCCAGCCTGGGTGACAGAGTGAGACCCTGCAAAAAAATGAGGAAGGAAGGAAGGAAGGGAGGGGGGGGGGGAGGGAGGAAGGGAAGAAACAGTTGGCTGTCTAGGAAAATCCACAGCTTTATGGGAGGCAGTGGGAGGCTGACCTCACCTAGACTTGTGGGATTGAAGAAGAAAGCACGAGATGCACTTTGTGTCCTTTATTCTCTGTGCTTGGTTATTTCACTCTTTCTCTGAACTCTGGTGGCTCTCATCTGTGTGGGCATGCATTATCTCATAGAGTTTTATCTCCTTTCTTCATGTTTGGCCTGTATCTCCAACTAGATTAAAAGCTTCTAGAGGCAGTTTTTAATGCAGACTCAGCAAACTGAGTGTCATATTTTTGTGAGGTCCCAAGTCCTAGAACAATGGCCTATGAAAAAGACACAGTAAATGGTTGTTGATGTTGCTTTTACATTGATGGATGCTGGCTTGAGAAGTCTTTTTCATTACTTGCTTAATCCTTAAACAAAAGTTTCTCTACAAGGATTGGCTTTTGTTCCACATACTAGCTAACACTTGTTGGCTCTTGTCTTTTTGATAATAGCCGTCTGTGATATCTTATAATGATTTTGATTTGCATTCCCCTGATGATTAGTGATGTTGAACACACCTTTTCCATCTTTTCCATATGCCTGTTGGCCTACTGACTTTTTTTTTCTTTTTTTTCTTTTTTTGACAGAGTCTCGTTCTTCCACCTAGGCTGGAGTGCAGTGGCATGATCTCAGCTCACTGCAAACTCTGCCTCCCAGTTCAAGTGATTTTCATGCCTTGGCCTCCCCAGTAGCTGGGACTACAGGAGCGCACCACCGCACCTGGCTAATTTTTGTATTTTCAGTAAAGACAAGGTTTCGCCATGTTGGCCGGGTTATTCTCCAACTCCTGGCCTCAAGTGATCCGCCCACCTCGGCCTCCCAAAGTGCTGGGATTATAGGTATGAGCCATTGTCCTTGGCCCTATTTTTATGTCTTCTTTGGAGAAATCTCTATTCAGTCCTTTGCCCATTTTAAAATTAGGTTATTTCCTTTTCTGCTAGTGAGTTGTATTTTGAATATAAACTCCTTATCAGATACATGGTTTTCAAATATTTTCTTCCAATCTATAAGCTGTTTTTCTATTTTGTTGATCGCTTCCTTTGTTGTCCAGAAACTTTTTAGTTGGATGTTATTCCATTTATTCATTTTTGCTTTTGCAGCCTCAACTTTTGGGGTCATACCCAAAAAATCATTGTCAAGACCAACTTTAATGAGCTTTCCTCCTATGTTTTCTTCTAGGAGCTATGGTTTTGGGTCTTATGTTTAGGTCTTTTATCCATTATAAGTTGATTTTTAAGCGAAAAGTTTAACTGGAGAAACAATTTTGTGAACCATGGGATATGCCTCTGAATGCTTAATTAGCATTTTTAATTTTTAATAAATATTTCAATGAAAATTTTTAATGCATGTTTTTATAAATTTGGTATCTATTTGTAATTTCAGAGATGTATCTCTAAAGAATAAATGATTGCAGAGACCTGGCATAATCATCATTGGAGGTAACATTCCCCTGAATGCATCAAAAGAAAACAAATATTATTAGCTATTTAATCTTTTATTACCTTTGATCATGGGAAACAGTAGGACAAGTTAATCAGGAAGGTTTCAGGAAACTCTGAACCACATAATTTTTAATTCAATGATTGGGTGGGGACTTAGAAATTAGCCAGTTATACATCCCATTCAACCTAGGCTTTTTTTCTTATGAATTGAAGCATTTTCATGTTTGTCCCACATTTCCAGATCAAAAATACATTCCCCACCTGTAGACCCAGCAACTCGGGAGGCTGAGGCTCAAGAATTGCTTGAACCTGGGAGGCGGAGGTTGCAGTGAGCCGAGATTGAGCCATTGCACACCAGCCTGGGTGACAGAGTGAGACTTTGTCTCAAAACCAAACAAACAAACAAAAAAAGATTGCCCAGAAAACTGACCAAAGCTTCCCTGTGTAAACAAGGTAATTTTGACGCAAGCAGACTTAATAACAGAAGACCTTACCCTGAGATGTGATTTCTGTGTCCTGACATAGATACAAGAAGTGGCTTGATACAGTCTTACTTTTAATTCATCTTTAATTACCAGAGACTTCTAGCATAGAGCTCACCAGAAAACTAAGGGAAGGGGGTCTGAAGGGCCTCTTCTCTTAACAAAAAAGAGCACTTTTAAATGAGTTTAATGAAAAACCTCAAATTTTAATATAGTATTATTTGGGGTGCACTTAAATTTGAATCCTATTTCTTTCACTTATCATCTGTGCCATCTTGAACAAAACAGTTAACCCTCCAATCTTCAATTTCCTTTTAAATAAAATGGACATCAAAATACTGTCTAAGTAGACAGACCAGTCGTGCAGATGGAACCTACTTCACGATGTTGCTGTGAGGATTAAATCAGATAGGTTTTTAAATGCTTAGCCAGGGTCTGGCCCAAGAATAATGTCAGCTCATAAATATAACAGTATCTCTGCTTCCTTTCCTCAGTGACTTTTAAACAATCTATCATGGTGTTCATTTATAAATAGATCACCCATGTGACTATGTTTCTAGTGTTCTAGTATGGGTGATAACCGTTCTGTGGTTATCACAGCCTTTTGGTGATCAGAGGGCACAAACACAGTATGTTTTGGGAAGGATAAACTTTTATTAATGAGAAAAACCACTTCCTAATTTGTCTGTTGATTTTAGAGCATTTTCCTTGTGTGCAAGTCTAACCATGGAGTTTGCACCAAAGAATCCAACTTATTTCACTCAGCTCAAGGGTTTCTCCTTCAGCACTCTTTCTGACCATCTCTCCACCCCACCATCAGACTGTCAGATGACCTCTTGTGACTCTCTTACAGGACTGTGTTTATTGACTCCTTGACATTGTCTATAATAATCTGTGTATATGCTCACTTCTCCACAGGTGTTCGAGCTCCTTCAGGACAGGGACTTTGTCTTACTCATCTTTGTGTGATCAGGTCATAGCTTAGATAACAGCACAGAGCAGGTCCTCACAAAAATATATAGAATGAAAAAATGAACAATGAAGTGGGGCTAAGTGAGTATAAATATGGAAATCTATAGTGTTTCCTGAGAATCCTATTTCTATTTAAGGTTATATAGGAAGACAGTTTTTTGAAAGTTCATGTTTACTGTTTGGGACTTCTGTTAAGTTGACTTATTTCCTTGCCTTTCCTTCCCTTTCAAAAACTGGAGAGCAAAGATAAAGGAAAGAAACGCTTGAGCATAATACCACAGGCCAATTCAAATGGCATTTCAGCAAGGAGAGTCACAAGTTCATGAAACTTGTATAAGATACCTTTCTAAAGCTGTATGGGGAAAATTGGCATCTTTGTCCGTGACAACGGGAGAGAACATTAGGAAAGGGACAGACACTTCAGGCAAATGGGCCAGAAGTGTTCCATCTCCCTGGGAAGTTTTGTTAAGGACATTAAGCTGTGGGGAGGTTGAATTTATCTTCATTACTCATCATTATGTTGTATCTCTCTCTATATGTATATCTGTATCTCCATGTGTATAGCTATACTTATATCTACTTATATGTTTGGGAGTTTTTTAGTTGTAACTAGAATAGAAATATATTTTAAAACATCAAAAATGTTTATGATGTATCACTGAATATTAAAAAGCATATTTTAAAACAATGTACAATGTGATTCACATTCATTGGTGACAGTATTATAAGCATTTTTTACCCTTCTTTGTGCTTTTCTGAACTTTCAATGTATTTTTTTCACAATTAACATATATTAACAATAAAGAATAAAAGCTATAAATTCTTCTTCTTTTTTTTTTTTTTAATTGTAACTTGTCTTCCTATATTATTTAGAAAGTTCCCTAGTCTTCTAAGTGGAGGAACCAGCTTTGCAGGTGGAATTTTCCTGAAGAAATAACTGTCTCTGATTCGATCCAATGATAGATGGCACATGTGAAAATTCAATTTTAACATAGATCTGGCATAGCCAAGGCCCTCCGTACCTCTCTAGTCTCTGTTCCTACCCCAAGGCCACCATGGCTATCTCTAGAATCCCAGGCTGCTTGCTCCAAACCTTGACTGGTCTAGAAAGTTCTCCCAACCTAGACCTCAGCTCCAAAGTCATTCTCTTAAAGGAGTTTTCCAATTCCTATCATGCCCTTTCATTGCACCGCATTCTTTTCTTCCTGAATTTATTCGTGTGATTTTTATTTAATATCTGCCCCCCCACCCCCAACAAAAACGTGGGCTTTGTGAGATATACTCATGACTGAACCCCTAGTGTGAGCACACTCTCAGGAGTCTCAAAGGCACTTAGCTATTTCTTGCATATTTGAATGCACCAGTGTAATGAGATAAATAGAATTCAGAGAGGAACATGCGAGGGAGCACTTTCCATTGTGTCCACTTGGGGTCCTCAATCTAACCAATGAATCAACAAGTATTTGCTGAGTGTCTCTCGGCCCTCTGCTAGATACTTCAGGAGATGGAAGATTAATATAGGACAGGATAGGATCCCTGCCCTCTGGGAATATATGGTATAATCGAAGAGATAAAAAATTATACAAACCAGATATATAATACTACTAATTAAATTATATTGGAATTACATCCCATTTTTAGTGACACCAAATTTTCTACACAGATTATATTCATATGAGAAAATGGTATTCAGCCTGAATAGCATTTAAACAAATTCAAATAGTTTTTTTCTTCTCATTCCTATTCCTAGAGATTCTTCCTTTTAATTTTTTTTCTTTATTTTTGGTGAGTATGTGTGTATGTATGTATGAATTTAACTGTAATAGACAAATAAAAGTTATACATATTTATGGTATACAACATAATGTTTTGATATATCTATACTTTTGTGAAGTGGCTAAATTAAGCTAATTCACATATCAATGACCTCACATTATTTTTTTTGTGATGAGAACATTTACAATCTATTCTTTTAGCAATTTTCAAGTACAGATGCCCCTCAAGTTACAATGGTGTTAACTCCTGATAAACCCATCATAAACTGAAAATATTGAAAGTTGAAAGTGCATTTTCAACTTATGATATTTCCAATTTACAATGGGTGTATCCAAGCATAACACCATCATAAATCCAAGACTATACTGAATAAATATGGCTCTTGCACCATCATAAAGTAAAAAATCCTAAATTGAAACATTTTATGTCAGGAATCATCTGTATATAATACATTGTTATAAACTGTAGTCACCATGTGGTACAATAGATCTCTTGAACTTACTCTTCCTGAGATTTTGTATCCTTTGACCAACATCTTCCAAATTTCCACACCTCACCTTCAGTCCCTGGTAAATACCTTTCTACTTTCTGCTTCTATGAGTTCAGTGTTTTTAGATTCCACATATAAGTGAGATCACATATTTGTCTTTCTGTGCCTGGTTTATTTTATTTAACGTAATGTCCTCCAGGTTCATCCATGTTGTCACAAATGACAGGATTGCCTTTTTTTTTTTTTTTTTTTTTTGAGATGGAGTTTCACTCTTGTTGCACAGGCTGGAGTGCAATGGCTTAATCTCGGCTCACCACAACTTCCACCTCTTGGGTTCAAGCAATTCTCCTGCCTCAGCCTTCCTGAGTAGCTGGGATTACAGGCATGTGCCACCAATACCTGGTTAATTTTGTATTTGTAGTAGAAACAGGGTTTCTCCATGTTGATCAGGTTGGTCTCAAACTCCTGACCTCAGATGATCTGCCCACCTTGGTCTCCCAAAGTGTTGGGATTACAAGCGTGAGCCACCACGCTGGGTTGAGGATTTCCTTCTTTTTAAAGGCTGAGTAGTATTTCATTGCATATATATACCACTTTTTTTTTTTGAAAGCCATTGGTCCATTGACAGACACCTACGTTCATTTCATATTTTGGCTGTTGTGAATAATGCTGCAAAAAACATGGGAGTTTAGTATGTCTTTGACATACTGATTTCATTTTTTTTTTTTTTTGGCTACATACCCAGTGGTGGGATTGTATCATCTGGAGGAAACTCTATACCATTTTCCATAATGGCTGTACCAATTTGCATTCTCACCAACAGTGTGCAGTGGTTCCCTTTTGTTTGCATCCTTACCAACACTTGTTATCTTTCATCTTTTTTATAATAGTCATTCTAACAGGTATGAAGTGATATCTCATTGTGGTTGTAATTTGCATTTCCCTGATGATTAGTTAAATATTTTAAATATACCTATTGGCCATTTATATGTCTTCTTTGGAGAAATGTCTATTCAGGTTCTTTGCCCATTTTTTAATTGAGTTATTTGTGTGTGTTGTGTGTGTGTGTGTGCATTTTGCTATTGAGTTTCTTATATATTTTGCATATTAATCTTCTATCAGATATATCATTTGTAAATATTTTCTTCAGCTCCATAGATTGTCTCTTCACTCTGTTGATTGTTTCCTTTGCTTTGGAAAAAGCTTTTTAGTTTGATGTTATCCCATTTGTTTATTTTTGCTTTTGTTGCCTGTGCTTTTGTGGTCATATGCAAAGTCATTGCCAAGACTAATGTCATGGAGCTTTTTATGTATGTTTTCATCTAATCGTTTTATAGTTTCAGGACTTATGTTTAAGTCTTTAATCCATTTTCCTTTGATTTATGTATGTGAGACAAGAATCCAGTCTCAATCTTCTTTATATAGATATCCAGTTTTCCAATACTATTTATTAAAGAGACCCTCATTTCACCATTGAATGTTCTTGGCATCTTTATCAAAAATCAATTGACTGTAAATGCATGAATCTATTTCTTGGCTTTCTACTATGTTTCACTGGTATAAGTATCAATTTTTATGCCAGTATGCTGTTTGAATTACTATAGCTTTGTAGTATATTTTGAAATCAAGTAGTGTGCTGTTTCTAGCTTTGTTCTTTTTGCTTAAGATTGCTTTGGTTATTCAGGATTTTTTGTGGTTCTGTATGAATTTCAAGATTGTTATTTTCTATTTCTCTGAAAAATGCCATCGAAATTTTGATAGGAATTACATTGAATCTGAAGATTGCTTTGGGTAGTATAGACATTTTAACAATATTAATTTTTCAAATTCATAAACATGGGATATCTTTCAATTCCTTTGTCTTCTTCAATTTGTTTTATGGTTTTCAGTATACAGATCTTTTACCTGTTTGATTAAATTTATTCCTTATTGTGTTTTTTTGTAGCTGGTATAATGAGATTGTTTTCTTAATTTCTTTTTCAGATAGTTTGTTGTTAGTGTACAGAAACACTACTGATTTTTGCATGTTGATTTTGCATCCTGTAACTACACTAAATTCATTTATTAGTTCTAAAAGTTTTTTAATGAAGCTTTTAGGGTTTTCTACATATAAGATCATGTTTTAGGGTTTTCTATATATAAGATGATGTTGTCTGAAATCATAGACAACTTCTTCTTGTCATTTTGATGTCTTTTATTTCTTTCTCTTGCCCAATTACTCTGGCTTGGATTTCCAGTACTATGCTGCATAGAAGTGGCAAAAGTGAGTATCCTTGTCTTGCTCCTGATCTTATAGGAAAAGGTTTCAATTTTTCACTATTGACTATAATGCTAGCTGTAGGCTTATGTATATGGCCTTTATTTTGTTGAGGGTATATTCCTTCTATACCTGAGGGTACTATTCCTTCCTAGTATCTGAGGGCACTATTCCTTCTATACCAGTTGTTATCAGAAAATAATAAAAACATAGTCAAATTCAGAATTTTCCAATATTATAATGGTGGTGTCTAAATCACTTATACCTTTAGAATGAAGATTAAAAGACAAAACTATTCAAAATAATTATATATTCAAATATATAACTATTCAAAATAATTATAACTACAATAAGTTGTTAACAGATACACAATATAAAAGATGTGAATTATAACATCCTGCTGTGGGGATGGCTGTTGGTTACCTTAGTGACAAAAGATGCCAGTGTCCTCTGTGGAGCAGGACACTGGGGGCCACAGTGGCTTTTACCACATGACTGACACTGATAGCTTACAACTTTCTTTATTCCTAGCTATCTCCTGGTGTCTCATATAGGCCAGTCTCACTAGTGATTCTTCTACATGGATATTGTTTTTTTCCTCCATTTTGTTGTTCCAAATTCTTTAACAGGCTCTTGAGCCCCACCCCGCAACTCCCCACCCTCATGAGGGCTATTTTGATTTGTGTATAGCTGTCTATATTTGTTTTTTCTTGGAGCATAAGGCTGACATCTCCTACTCCACCATCTTGCTAATGTCACCTCCATAGGAATCTTTTTATGTTTTTTTATATTCACTGAAATTTAACAACATCAACTTAAAAACATATTACCAGTTGAACTTATTAATATGAAACTTATTATCAATAAGAACCTATCAGGTTGGGCATGGTGGCACATGCCTGTAATCCCAACATTTTGGGAGGCTGAGATGAAAGGATCACTTGAGCCCAGGAATTCAAGACCAGCCTGGGAAATACAGTGAGATCCTATCTCTAGAGATTTTTTTTTTTTTAATTATCCAGGAGTGATGGCATACATCTGTAGTCCCAGCTACTCAGGAGGCTGAGGTGGGAGAACTGCTTGAGCCCAGGAGGTCAAGGCTGCAGAAAGCAATTATCACGCCACTGCACTTCAGCCTAAGGACACAGAGTGAGACCCTGTCTCAAAAAAATTAAAAAAAAAATAAGAGAACCTACTAGTCTACATACCACCCTTCCTCATCCCCATCTGAGACTATATATATGTGTGTGTGTGTATATATATACATACATATATATATATACACATACATATATATATATATTTTTTTTAACATGAGGCAATGCCAAAAAGAGGGACTGGTGAGTGAAAGTAAGAACACAGAAAGACATGGAGGCAAGTCTTATAGAATAATAGCCAACACTTAAATTTACACTTACAGCATGCTAGGTATTGTTCCAAACACTTTAAATTCATTTAATTGTCCTTACACGTCTATGTGTTTGGTGATTATTATCCTTATTATTCACATTGCTGAGTGTATTAGTCTGTTCTCATGCTGCTGATAAAGAAATACCCAATACTGGGTAATTTATTTTAAAAAAAGAGGTTTAATGGACTCACAGTTCCACATGGCTGGGGAGGCCTCACAATCATGGCAGAAAGCAAAAGACACGTCTTACATGACAGCAGGGAAGAGAGAGAAATGAGAACCAAACAAAAGGGGTTTCCCCTTATAAAACTATCAGATCTCGTGAGACTTATTCATTACCATGAGAACAGTATGAGGGAACTACCCCTATGATTCCATTATCTCCTACCAGGTCCCTCCCACAACCCGTGGGAATTATGGGAGCTACAATTCAAGATGAGATTTGGGTGGGGACACAGCAAAACCACATCACTGAGGAAACTGAGTCATAGGGAGATTAGTAACGCGCAACACAGCTGGTAGGTGGTGGAGCCAGGCAGTCTGACTCTGGCGTCTGGACTCTGAACTGCATCATGCTGCCAAGAAGTTCCTCAGTTTTTCCTCTCTCTAAGCTTCCTTTATTCCCCTACGGTCATTCCTTCAACAGCATCTCCTTCACAATCTTTTCTACTTCTACTATATAATTAATTTCTTCTTCTTGGTACCAAATTCCAAAGTGCAAATGCAGCCTCACATGCCCTAATTCATCTTTACCTTTAGACTTTCTTCCAATGTTTCTACTTCATTCCATTTTAAATTTATCCATGAGATGCCTATTTACAAGCTGTAACCATCATGAAGTGAATGAAGAATAATACCTACTACTACACAATAGAATTCCAAGAGTATAAATAGGAGTTATGGCTTTCTGACTTTATACTACATACTTGATACTTGATTTTGCTGTCTGAGATCTAATCTGAAAAGTAATAATAATTGCTAACATTTGTTGAGCATCAATTGTGGGCCAGGTGTCATTTCAATCACTCTCTACATATTAACTCATTTGATCCTACAACAACCCGGTGAGGCAAGTTTTGTTATTCTGTTTTACAGTTGAGGAAACAGAGGCATAGAGAGTTTAAGTAATTTGCCCAGTGGATAGCCAGAGGTGGAGCCAGGATGGGTCTCAGGCTGTTTAACAGCACAGCTCAAGTCTTAACTACTATGCCAACAGCTTTTTGGTCCTACATATTCCATGAGAAGAGGAAAATAAAAAGGTATCTATTTGTATACCTTTTTATTTCTGACATGAGAAGCAGAATTTCTTTCATGCGACCTATGTCTATTTAATATGTCCTTTTGAAACTTACCAATAAACTTCCCCAAGTGCCAGAAAACCGTTAGTGGCTTTTTCCTTTTCTCTCTAATTTTTATTGTGCTACTATTTTTGCTCCTTTCCCTCAGAAGGCTGCTGGAATAGTAAACATTCACTGACATTTCACGACAACTGGAAAATGGGCACTGGAAAATCACATTATGATTAATTCAAAGCATATTTTCCAAATGTACTACTTTAAATTGGGGCTTGTATCATAATCAAAGGAAACCTTTGTGTGTGTACTGTTCCCACATTGCTCTGCTCAGGAGTGATTCACCTTGCCCTGTCTCCAGACCATCTCCCATGGAAGGGGGTGACCCCTTGCCTCTTGGCAACCACTATTTCTAAGCTGCCAACATCACCCTCGCATTATCAACATTCTAACTTCATGGGAAGGGCTGTGGTGAGTTTCTGGAATGTGAATAGGAAGTTGTTTTTCTAAACAGCCTGACACTGAGGGGAGGCAGTGAGACTATAAGAAGTCTGGGTTGCGCAGAAGGCAGAAAACAGCAGAGTCGCAGAGGAGATGGTGAGTTTATTTTTTTTTCTGCATGGGAAGTGGTTGAAGTGAGTTGGAGTGGTTTGGGGCTAAGTCAGGCAGGTAAAGGTTCAGAAAGTGAGGAACAGTGATAGCCATGGAGTTTTATGTTGAATTGCCTATTAGATTTTGTGAGTACTTTTAAACTTGCTGTCCACTTTGACTCTCCCAACATCCTTGTGAGTTGAGGTTGCTATTTCTATTTTACAAATAAAGCCATTGTGGCTTACAGAGCCTGTGTTTTATCTAAGCTGCACTGTTAGGCTACATGATGTTGGGATCTGGGTCCTGTCCTCTGGCTCTGCAGCTACTGTTCCTCCTACTAGAATCTACAGGGGCTCTCTGAGAGTAGATCACGGTAAACCTGTCACCCCATTTTCCAAGACTGCACTTCTGTCTGGGATAAATGATGGAATAAACGGAAGACTGGGCAACTGCCCTGGGACAAGCTTACAATTGAACAGTTTCTCACCCCCATCCCTCTCATTTCTTTCTGTGAGCCTATGAATCTTCTGGGACTGATCTGGAATATACATATAGTTTCCATTTCTGCCCTAAGGCTCAGCCTTGTTAATGACTCAGTTTCTTCTTCTATAAAATGGATATAGTAATAATACTCTAAAGTTTTATAATGAGGATTAAATAAGATTTTGCTGAAAAGCATCCAGATCTGAGCCTGACACATAGTAAGTGATTAGGAAATGTTAGCCATTATTGTTACAAGAAAAATAAAAATCTTAGGGATGGTGGGGTTTAGGATTCAGGAAAGATCCAAGGATAGCTAGGCATTTTGAACTCAGCAATGTTATATGCACCTAGATAAAATGCACATGGTTAGGCTACTTCTAATTTTCCCCAGACTTTCCAAGAGTATCCCACATAGTCCCAGGGTCTGAAATCATGCAGTCTGTGGCTGTGGAGGAAACAGGCAGCTCTCTGTTTTTGAGCACCTTTCTGTGGGACTCCAGAAAAAAGTACCGCATACACCTGATTCATCCCACTTCTTTGCTTTACTATAGCACACTTTTCAAGTACTTATAATGTGGGGTTCCGTGTTGGGGAAAACAGGAATGAGAGTATGATAAAGAAAAGAGGAAGGAGTTTCAGCCTGTCCTGAGTTTGACCCACAATGACATAAGGATATGAATTACTTTTGTCTTATCTTTTTGCATGTCATACTTCTGAATTGGTTAACTTAAACAAGCAGTTCTTCCTCTCTTCCTTCTACTCTCCTTGGTATCCTTCTGTATTTCAAAGGTATGAATTTATTGGATCATAGAGTTCTTTGAGATTTTGATGAAAGTTACAACTTGTCTTTCCCAGATGAAAGCAAAAACATCCACATGAGCACCAACCTTCAGAGACAACCACAGGAGGTTTCCAGACCTCCGTGTGGATCCCAGGATCAGAACCCTTCTTGATTGCCTCCTGTGCTTTGTGTTCAGAAGCCCCTCTGTTGGCATCCTGAAACTAGGCTTGAGCTCTACAATGAAGTGCTAAGACCCCAGCCCTGGAATTGTTTTTAGTATATTAAAGACAAGACCCCTTCCTTTCCCTCTGAGCACATTTGGTCCCAAAGATTCAGAAACCTCAAACTGCCTGTGTAAGTTTTTCTTCCAGTTCAGAGAGTGGCTTTAATTAACTTTTAGAACCTGAGAAAATGAGGATAAGGTTTTTCTGGTGGGGTGTTTTCAATCAGATCTCAGAGGAGTAGCTCTTGACTGGGAACTTATAGTTAAATTGCATTGATGTTTGTCAAAGTTTTAGCAGGCTACGGCTGGGCGCAGTGGCTCATGCCCGTAATCCCAGCACTTTGGGAGGCCGAGGTGCATGGGTCACTTGAAGTCGGGAGTTCAAGAGCAGCCTGGCCAACATGGTGAAACACCATCTTTACTAAACATACAAAAATTAGCTGGGCATGTTGGCATGCGCCTGTAATCCCAGCTACTCAGGAGGCTGAGGCAGGACAATCTCTTGAACCCCAGGAGGTGGATGTGGCAGTGAGCCGAGATCATGCCACTACACTCCAGCCTGGGTGACAGAGCAAGACTCGTCTCAAAAACAAAACAAAACAAAACAAAAAGTTTTAGTGGGCTAAGGAGCAGGTCTGGATTATTTTCCATTTATACCTTTTAACCACCTTAGCTATGTGGCTTCTAGTCCTTACTCTTCTTTTCATTACCTGTTTTTCAAAATGCAACTAAAATAGTTCAGACTCTCCTGGGCTGGCCACCAGCTCTTAGAATGTGCATCTTCAGAGATCTTTAAGTAGAAGCTTATTAATCAAATCCTCAAAAATCAAAATGACTTACTACATAAAAAGCTGTGCTTAGAAAAACCCTGGACCTAACCCTAGAGAGTAGGCACACAGTGGTTTTATAAATGACATTTGTTATATTGTCTTCAAGGTGTCTAATCTCTCTGATTGAAAAGTAAATCTGAAACTTTATGAAGTCAAATGCAGAGCAAATCCTTACTATTTGTAGAGATATAACTCATCTCTCATGCAATAGACTTTTTAAAAAATTTAAGTATGGTACTTTATTTTTAATGCTAATATTTTACCCAAAATAATGGCAATTAGTAGTCTAAATTAAGTATATGCTTGGATTCTAAATGTTGATGTCCTAGGTCCCTTCCTGTCTATATTCATAATTTGCTCTTTGGCTTAGAGACAACCTCTTTTCTCACTGTATTTCTTTTTCCACCCCTAAGCTGGGCTACTCCTATCTGTGCCACACCACTACCGCAACAACCATCCAGAAACGTAAGGGAACTAATGTACTAGCTGTAATAGCTTGTAACACCTGGGCTTTGCTACCAACAAGTTGTATAGTTCTGCGTCCTCAATGATTCTCATATTCACCTCCCCCATTTGCATTCCCACTGATGCCAGACCAAACCAGTCCCTCTTTAACTCTCACTGGACCATTGCAACAGCCTCTTCTTTTGCAGTGCAATCTCCCTGATTCTAACTCATTTAAAAAAAACAAAAAGATCACACCACTCTCACCCCTATAATCTCAGCATTTTTGGAGGCCAACGAAAGAGTTTGAGCCCAGGAGCTCCAGGTCAGCCTGGGCAATATAGTGAGACCTTATCTCTACAAAAAATTAGCCTAGTGCAGTGGTGCATGCCTGTAGTCCCAGTTACTCAGGAGGCTGAGCTGGGAAGATCACTTGAGCCTGGGAGGTGGAGGTTTCAGTGAACCCAGATCATGCCACTGCATGTCATCCTGGGCAACAGAGCAAGACCCTATCCCCCAGCCCCCTTGAAAAAAATCGTACCACCATTAAGTGCATGTGTTCATGATACTTCTCTGTTCAGAACCCTGCAATTAGATCCCTTCTGCCAACTAGTATTTGTGACCCACAAGATCTGGTTTCAAGCTACCTTTTCAATTAAACTCGAGGACCTCCCAATCTTCAGCAGGCTGGAGTGCAGTAGCGCCATCTCAGCTCACTGCAACCTCTGTCTCCTCGGTTCAAGTGATTCTCCTGTCTCGGCCTCCTGAGCAGCTGGGATTACAGGCATGTGCCACTATGCCTGGCTAATTTTTGTGTTTTTAGTGGAGATGGGGTTTCTCCATGTTGGCAAGGCTGGTCTTAAACTCCTGACCTCAAGTGATCTGCCTGCCTTGGCCTCACCAAGTGTTGGGATTACAGGTGTGAGCCACCATGCCCAGCCTCCCTTGGCTTATCATTGCACTTAGAATAAAATCTCATCCGCTTGTTTTGGATCCCAAAGCCCGATGTGATCTGTCACTACCCCCATCTCATATTTTTCTCTCCATTGCTCATTCCATTCTGGCCACACTAATGTCTTCATGTTCTTTGAACACACTGCAGTTTGCTTCCACCTTAAGGCCTTTGAAATAGCTTTTTCTTCTTCCTTTAATGCTCTTCTTCCTGCTTCTCACTGTCTGGTTTCTTGTGGTCATTCTTCTCTCCACTTAAACATTATCTCATTAAAGAGGTCTTCCCTGACATTCCTGAGCAACATAGTGACACAGTCATTCTATCACGTAAGTTTCATTTCCTACCTAGCGCTTATGGCTACATTCTATTAATATTTTTCATATTTACTTGCTTACTACTATTGTGTAGTTATTAGTATTTGTTTCGTTGTCATCTCTACCAATAGAATGTGCATTCTATGAGGACTGGAATTATGTCCGTCTTCACCATTTTATTTGTTCACTTAGATATTGTCACTACTGTAAAAGTAATACACTCAGTTATAATTATTATGTATTTTTCCAACATTTTTCTATTTAGCATATTTTTATCTTACTTTCAGTCATTCCTCTGCCATTATTCATTCATTCATTTATCCATAAAATGTTTGTTAAGCATTGAGTATGTGCCCTACCATGGCTGGGGATTCAGACCTGAATGAGTAATGGTCCTTGCCCTTGAGAAGCCTCTGTCAGTAGCTTCCTCAGTTGTATACTCACATGTTTGTTGTGCATTTAAATTGTGGACCTCCTGCTCAAGAGAATATTCAGAAACGGAGATGCTGATTAGAGGACATTGGAAACAGATGACCATAAGGAGGTCATCTTTACTTCCCAGTAAAGCAGAAAAATGAGAAGAGAACAGGGCCATGGAAGTGGGAACCTAGAGAAACCCTTACCTCTGCAAGGGAAGGCAGAGGATTGAGGTAGATTCAGAAGACTCAGAAAAGTTTCTCAAACATTAGAGCAGAAGAACAACAGAAGAGCTAAGGGAAGCATTTTAGGCAAAAGGAAGTAGTGGTATTTATTGCTACAGAAAGGTCAAGGAAGATAAGGGTGGAAAGTCTTCATTTGGTTTGGTAATGAGGATGTCAGCAATGAAGTTTGCAGGAACACTTTACTAGGATGGTGGGGCAGTGGGCTGGAGAGTAAAGGGGAGGCAAGGAAGTTAAGAAAGTTTAGCTATAGAGG
This sequence comes from Piliocolobus tephrosceles, assembly GCF_002776525.5. Taxonomy (NCBI): domain Eukaryota; kingdom Metazoa; phylum Chordata; class Mammalia; order Primates; family Cercopithecidae; genus Piliocolobus; species Piliocolobus tephrosceles. The sequence goes on along the minus strand of NC_045434.1, from coordinate 26,315,158 downwards.
AAGGAGAGAAATCAGGCTGATATGGGCAGGAAGACAAAGGGTCAAGGGAGGGACATTGTTTGATTCTGCCTTCTTAAAAGCACAAAACTGTGGTCTACCATGTAGACAAAGAGAACAGGATCTCGTTTCTGTGGCACTATTCTTGCCAACTTTGTAAGCCACCTGGAACATGGCAAGCCATGGGACACCTACTAGCCTCTGGTACCTCCTTCTGTGAAAAGTTAGGTCAAGGCATTTGCTTATTCCACTTTCTCTCTGCTTCTTTCTTTACCCTGCAATCATTATTAGTTTTTTTTGTTTGTTTGTTTTGTTTTGTTTTTTGAGAAAGAGTCTCACTCTGTCGCCAAGGCTGGAGTGTCTCGGCTCACTGCCACCTCCGCCTTATGGGTTCGAGCGATTCTCTTTTTTTTTCTTTTTTTTTTTTTTTTTTTTTTTTGAGGCGGAGTCTCGCTCTGTCGCCCGGACTGGAGTGCAGTGGCCGGATCTCAGCTCACTGCAAGCTCTGCCTCCCGGGTTTATGCCATTCTCCTGCCTCAGCCTCCGGAGTAGCTGGGACTACAGGTGCCCGCCACCTCGCCCGGCTAGTTTTTTGTATTTTTTAGTAGAGACGGGGTTTCACCATGTTAGCCAGGATGGTCTCGATCTCCTGACCTCGTGATCCGCCCGTCTCGGCCTCCCAAAGTGCTGGGATTACAGGCTTGAGCCACCGCGCCCGGCCTCGAGCGATTCTCTTGCCTCAGCCTCCCAAGTAGCTGGGACTAAAGACATACGCCACTGTGTCCAACTAATTTTTATATTTTCAGTGGAGACGAGGTTTTACCACGTTGCCAGACTGTTCTCAAACTCCTGACCTCAAGCAATCTGCCCACCTTGGCCTCCTAAAGTGCTAGGATTACAGGCCTGAGCCACCCCACTCAGCCTAGTTCTTTATTAAAGTAAAATTAAAGATAATCATGGTGCTTAATGAAGGCTTACAGAGGCACAGGATGTTATTCTAATGACCCAGTCTCTGACTCCTTTCCAGCAACTTCCAGTTGAACCAGGCTTCCAGAGCACATCAAAGACTAGCAGAGCATATGGATGCTTCTAGAGAGGAATTTCCTCTTGTTTAGGTACTTAACTTGCTTAGTGACACAGGACAGAGCAGCATCCTGAAGACTATAATGCAGAGCAGGAGCAGGTGTGAGAAGGCCTGCCCACCCCAAGCAGGTTTCAGAGGAAGATTGTTACTCAAAGAAGATTTTTAAACATCATCCATTCTCCACACCTCCACACAAAATCCTTGTCAGTTGCCTACAGTTAACACAGAATCTTGAACTCGGGCCCCATTATACATGGACAGATTTAGTAGGTCATGAACCATCTGAGATTGTCTAAAATACTGCAAGTATGCATATATTTTGAAGAAGTCTGACCATGGCTTTTATCAGATTTTGAAAATTCATAAGCCCTGGAAGAATAAGAATTACTGTGTTAACCCTACATACATTCAGGTGAGCAAGTTTGGGCAAATCATTTACACTCATTGAGTCTCAGCGGTGGGGAGTGGTGGCTGCCCCATCTTAGGCATTCACAGTCTGAAAAACCTATTGCAGAACAGCAGAAAAATGCTAAGTTAGCTGGAAAGTGACCTTTATGGTCTCCCACAAGAGACCATAAGAGGTGAATCTTGGTATTTGGTGATGTAAAGAAACAGAAAACTACGTCAGATAAAAGCAGGGGATGCACACTGACTTGCATTTTCCTTTCTTAGATGTTGCGCCCTTATCGGAAGCACTGTACCAGTCCTCTAAAACTTTAAAATGTTTAAAACAAGTTCTCTCGCTCTCTCTCACTTTTTGTTTTGTCTCGTGTGGTAGAGAATTTGCTGACGAAATTTTCCTTAAAAAAAGTGTAAACAAACAAACAAACAGGTTAAATGGGAAACATCTCTTTTTGGAAACTTTGTTTAAACTACATCTTATTTAAAAGTTTAAACAAACAAGCCAAAACAGGAAACAGTGGGTAGAGGTGACCACTGTGATGGGAGACTAGGAGACTCGCCGACTCCCTCGCCCCGCACACTCTTGTGAGGTGGCCCCAAAGCCAGGGAAATCCCTAGAAATACCCTGTTCAGGGAGAAAACCATTTCCACAGGAAGTGTACCACTAAATTTAAAATCGTTGCACTTGTCCCGCAATCTGCCTGAGTAGAGGCAGAGCCCAGGTTCAGAGACAAGCACTTAGGTCCCCTTCATGAAGGCTGCAGAGCTGTGCTCTTCAGCAGCAATAATTTTGCTCCTATACCTCCAAAAATATCCTGGAACACTACGTTACCTCTTACACCTTTTTAAGTGGAAAGCTACAATTTTTTATCCCAAATTTTAAAAGCAAAAGAAGATTGGATTTTCCAATGTATTACAAAAATTAGACTTTAAAAATAAAATTGTTACATAATTTCTTAAAGTTTATCCAATGAAATAAAGTACTAGCACGATCTGCAATCCTCATCACTTAAAAGACCACAAGCAGGCTCTTAATAATAAGAAATTTTACATTATTCATTTTTCTCTCCTTGAATACTTATATCTATCCCACTTCTACATTATTTAGCCTAAGACAACACATTTTAAGCTTAAAGTATTTTCTTGATTATTGTACTTCTTTGCAAAATAAAAATATAACATAAAATTTTAATTTTCTTTTCTTTTCTTTTTTTGAGACGGAGTCTCGCTCTGCCACCCAGGCTGGAGTGCAGTGGCCGGATCTCAGCTCACTGCAAGCTCCGCCTCCCGGGTTTACGCCATTCTCCTGCCTCAGCCTCCCGAGTAGCTGGGACTACAGGTGCCCGCCAAATCGCCCGAATAGTTTTTTGTATTTTTTAGTAGAGACGGGGTTTCACCGTGTTAGCCAGGATGGTCTCGATCTCCTGACCTCGTGATCCTCCCGTCTCGGCCTCCCAAAGTGCTGGGATTACAGGCTTGAGCCACCGTGCCCGGCCAAAATTTTAATTTTCTACAACCATAAGTCTCTACGTGTTAAAATGTTTTTCTTTTCTATTGAGTTTGCATGGCAGCTACTTTTAGTACACAATTAAATAAACTAAGGTAAATATACTACACGTTTTGACAAGTAATTTAAACCTTTATATTTAAATTGCTATTGAACATTGGTCTCTAAGAGAGGAGGAGCTTTCCCCTATTTGTTCACATATCCATAAATGAATATTATTTATCAACAAAATCTGACAAGTTTGGCATCAATATTATTCCCATATTTCATTTTCAAGGATTTAAACACTGAGAAACTTCATTCATATGAATAAGTAAATGGAATTAGAAGTTTCATTGTAGCAAGGTCTCAATTCCTTGAAGTCTTTCCAAGTTATATGCCCCAAATTATATAGTGATTTACTATCAAAATTTAGTCAAAGCTGACAACTTAATTGGGTGCTCCCTCAAAGCTGATGAAAGGAAATAAATGGAAATCACCATACTTGAAAAAGGATTTGCTGCAATATCATTTAAAATATTCAAATTCTTAATACCTATACCAGTATTTTGAATCATCTTTGGCATACGCATGTATTTATATCCAAGGGCAAAGCTCTAGAATAAATAAGAAATTAGTAAAACGTATAATGTTTCTCTTGTAAAGTGGGAGAAAGGTGTATTTTAGGCAAATTGTTTTTAAGAAAGTATATATGTGAAAGTTGAGAATCTGAATATAGATTTAATTAACACTCTCTTTGCTTGTGAAACCCTTGGGAAGTCAGCCTTATCCTGGTTTGAAGATTTCTGCTTCAGCATTTGGAACGGTGTGCTTTGAAATGTGGTCGTAAGAACAGCTTGTGACACAATACAATTCAGAGAAAGCAGTGGGGTTAGTTTTGCACTAAGGGATTATCTGTCACTCTACTTTTTGTGCAAATAAACAGCACCACAAATCATAACGTTATGATACTCTCAGTGTTTAATCATAGGTCCTGCAGAGATCAGCAGCTTATAAGAACACAAAATATGCCTACTTACTAAAGCAAAGATTCAAAAGCTCCCAGATGAAAAGTTCTAGGCTTATGAGATAACTCCGCTCTCTGCACATCAACTGGTTTGAGTTGAGTTCTCCCTGGTATCTGGTCAGGCTGTAGTCAAAAGTGCATGAACACATGCACACACACGACCCCACACTGTCCCATGCATCCTACATCATCCATCACTGGGCGTGACACACACACA
>NC_045434.1:26279639-26310935 GCF_002776525.5 Piliocolobus tephrosceles | reverse complement strand
ACACACACACACACACACACACACACAAAACCCCACACTGTCCCATGCACCCTACATCATCTGTCACTGGGGCGTGACACAGGAACACACACACAACTGCACACCGTTCCATGCACACTACATCATCTATCACTGGGTCTAGACACACGAAGACAAACATAACCCCGCAGCAAATTGTCACAGACCAAATTGTGGTCTATAGCAATGTGGGATTTCTTTACAGGAGAGATTTTAGGTAGCAGTCTGACTTGGATAGTGACAAAACTGCAAATGCACTGTTTTTATGTCGATGGTAATGTTGGAGTGGCTTTGGAGGGGAACCAATGTAGCAGCTAAACTTAGTCATGTCACACACTCTACCATCCACAACAGCAATGCAGCGTGGATTTAGAAGGCTGGAGGTTAATGAAGGTTAAAAAAAAAAAAAAAAAAAGTAGAGTGGAAAGAGCTCTTGTTTCAAAGTCAGGCTCTGCTACTGTCATTCTGAATGTGTTATTTAGATGCTCCAAGCTTCAGTATTTTCAGGTGCAACATGAGGAAGTTGGGGAAGATAAGCATCACTAGAACTCAGTTGATATATCCAGGACCAATTTATCCAATAGGTACAGTAGACTTTTTTTTTTTTTTTTTTTGAGAAGGAGACTCACACTGTTGCCCAGGGTGGAGTGCAGTGGTGTGATCTCCACTCACTGCAACCTCCGCTTCCCCGGTTCAAGTGATTCTCCTGCCTCCACCTCCTGAGTAGCTGGGATTACAGGCACTCACCACCACATCTGGCTAATTTTTAAAAAATGTACTTTTAGTAGAGACAGGGTTTCACTATGTTGGCCAGGCTGGTCTTGAACTCCTGACCTCATGATCCACCCACCTCATCCTCCCAAAGTGCTGGGATTACAAGCATGAGCCACTGCCTCCAACCCCAAAAACATTTAAAAAATATTCATAGATTTGATGAAAGCCCAACAGAAAAGACTTCATGAGAAATAATAATTGCTATAGATCCAAGGGGAATAAGTTTACTGCATATATTAAGAAATATTAAATATATACATACATATGTATATTAAACATTGAATAGTATTGTAGATGTGTGCAGAAATGAAAAAGCAAGAAGATAAAACAAAGATCAATAATACAAAATAGATGGCAGAGCATAACACAATTATTTGATGCTCTGGACCTCAAAGTATAGGTTAGACATTATTTGTGTGGGTCAGGAAGTTCTCATGTGACTTTCTATTATTCTTGGATATGACATACCACTTCTTAAAACGATTGTTTTATAATAATAATTACAGCCATATTAATGTGTTTAGCTTTCTTCCATACACATTAAAAATATATCTTAAAATACAAATATTGGTGGCACAAGCTACTCAATAAATATTTGTTGAGTGAATGAAGAAATGAACTCTGTCCCCAGCCTTGCTACAGTGTCCATCCAGGGTAGAACTTAGAAGCAGGGCAATGAGAAGCAAGAAGGAAGCAGAGGGCTTGAACCACTCTTCCAATGGAAATTGGCGCAATTATACTTCAACATAATGATTGTTAACTAGAATTATTTTTGGCCATGTTGGTGGTGTATGGATAGTAAAAGAAAGTTTTCTCTTCTTGTTTCAGGCCAGCTGCCAAAAAGCCATCTTGTATCAGAGATTCCGGAGAGTGGTCTTTGGAATTGCCCGACTCCTTTGCTTCAGTGTCCTGATCTCTGGTAAACTTGATGCTAACTTTTTCCTTAGCCCCAAGTAATTAGGGTAGAGCCCAGAGCCATGTGTGAGAACTTTACGGATTGTAGCCAGATGATTTGAGGCATGGGAAAACTGTCCAAGTGCCGACTGCTGGAAGACAAATGTATCCAACACCATCATATTGGTAGAAAGGGCACAGCAAAGAACTTAAAATGATATATCCAGGACCAATTTCTCCATTAGGCATAGTAGACACAGACCCACACAATTTTTAGAGACCCACAAACATGTTTGAATGTCTTTTAGAATTATTTTATTTGAAATCAAAGAAAATGTTTTAATATATAGTGATATATTCATCTTTGTACCAGCGCAGTTGCAACATAGAATTTTTAATATGTTAGCATGGAGAAAGAAGCCTACATAGGTAAAGTTGCCTAGTCTACGAAAGTCATAACACAGCCCTGGCTATATCAGAATGAAGTTTTTAAGGCAAAACAATGTCCTGGAAATGTCAGCAAGGGAGGTACAAGCATGACTAACCCTCATGCGCAGCAGAGAAGAGGGTTGGATAGAAACAAGCCTCTAAATAAACAGGAAACAAACCCATTTCCAGGCCTGATTGCTTGCTTTGTACACCTCTTCATGCAGGAACTGGCCTCTCCTGCCCCGGGTGGATGGTAACAGGCTACGGTAACAGTACTGTAGTACCTTTATACTTTTGAAAGGCACATTCTTTATTTCATTTGGTATCAAAAACACTTGTGAAAAAGGGCTGTTTTGAGCCCTGTGTTAATAAGTGAGTATGCAGACATGGAGGAAGTAGAGTAGTTAACGAAAGAGAAACAGCCAAGAAGAAGGGAATGACTGTAAGACTGCAGATCAGGATATCTGATTTCCCACCCTGGCTCTGCCACAGACCTACTGTGTTTCACTCATTCAACACATATTTATTGAAGGCCTGTTAAGTGCTAAACTCTAGGCTCAGTGCTAAGGATCCAAAGCTAAAAACAAAACCCCATTGGAGATTTACAACCTGGCAGATGTAGGCTGTATCATAGAAACAGACATTACCATACATGGCAATGAGGGCAATGGAGGCAGGGATGAGGTGCTGTGGGAGCCTGGAGGAAGGAACACAGAGTCCATCTGGAAAAGCCACGGAGAGTAGGGGGAGTGAAGTTTACCAGACATAAGAAGAGAGAACAGCCAGGATAGCGGGGAGAACATGTGCAAATTCAAGGAAGTAGGAATTCTGTTTTTCTGAGAAAGTAAATATGGTGGGCAATGAGCCTGGACCAACTGGTAGGCTCCAGGTCATAAAGCATGTTGTTTTCCACGTGAAAAGGTAGAGCCTGCCCTTAAGACATTTTCGTGTCATTTAATCTGAGCTTGGGCAAATTACTTATATCTCCTTCTTTTATAAAAGGACAGGAGTAAATTAGATGACTTCCAGGGTCCCTCCCAACTTTGATATCTTATGATTCCAAATCTTTAACATCAAGGATCCTCAGAAGATGACATTTTCCTATTCTGACTTCATTCACACTTTTAAGCGAAAGGTGGGAACCATTCTTTTTCCTTCAAACAACTACATTAGACAGAAACTAGTCATGTTTTGGGTATTCATGTTCTGGTCAGAAACACATCTGACTATGCAGAGGCATACTTGGGGTCACAGCTTCTTTTTGGTGAGGGTTGCTAACCTGGCACACACTCTCCTTTACTCTAGAACTAACACACCACAAAGAAGTGGCAGCATGGACTTATCATTACAGCACAAAAGCATACTCATGGAATATTTCCCGCAAATACTGCCAGAATCGCTACACAGACTTAGTGGCCATCCAGAATAAAAAGGAAATTGATTACCTCAATGAGGTCCTACCCTACTACAGCTCCTACTACTGGATTGGGATCCGAAAGAGCAATAAGACATGGACCTGGGTGGGAACCAAAAAGGCTCTCACTAAAGAGGCTGAGAACTGGGCTGATAATGAACCTAACAACAAAAGGAACAATGAGGACTGCGTGGAGATCTACATCAAGAGTCCGTCAGCCCCTGGCAAGTGGAATGATGAGCACTGCTTGAAGAAAAAGCACGCGTTGTGTTACACAGGTAGGGCCTTCTCTACTTTGAAACTTTTCTGTTTAAAAAAACCTGCCTTCTCTGGTTGGCCAACGTAACCACCGAGTTAACACAAAGGTACAAAGGCAGGGCATGAAATCAAGGGTTGAACTGTTAGTCAGTCAGCATGATTGAGCACCTTGACGAATATAAGATCAGAATTAGAGAAAACTGGCTGCTTAAAACTAGAGGGAAATTTTAGTATCATCCAGCTCACCTGTCTCATCTTATAACTGATGACAAGGACACTCACGAGGTTTTAGTTTCTCAAGGCCATGGAGAAGGACAGAAACAAAGTGAGGACCAGAAACCAGTCTCCCAAATTTTAGGTCTAGAGCTTTTGTTCACCCCTGTGCCTTGTATAAGAGAGAGTATAAATTGGAAGGGAATTTAGCCCAGCCCCTAGGTGACACAGCTGTAGCTAATGCCTACTGAACGTCAGTGTGCTTCAGGCATTGTGTTATTAGTTTATTTAGTTCATGTGTCATTTGTTCATTTAATGTTAGTCACATTTAGTCCTCATGACAACTCCATCAATCATTTTTCTATTACTCTTACTTTTGCTGATGAGGGAAAGGCTCAGAGCTATTAAGTAATCTGCCCAAGTTTCTAAGCTAGTTAATGGTGGAGCCAGTTTCATACTCATGCTGATTCCAAAGTTGGTGTTTTTTAGCCATATAAACTACCACATTCTTTGCTCTACATTTTTATGAAGCAATTTGAGAATATAACCAAGGATTGTAAATGCTTTACAGTTTCTCTTCAAGAACAACATACCTTTAGATCCATTGAACTTTGGTGGGAGGGTAGTGGTGGGGAGTGGGGAGGAAAGGAAAGAAGTAATTGAAGGTAAAATACTTCGAGTGTATTTTAATTCTCAACTTTCCCAGTACCAGAGTAAGCAGACATTCCTGAAAGCTTGGTCTTTCTCTAGTCATGAGCCTAATGTCAGAGCTGATTCCTTCTTTCTGACATTGCTTCCCTGTCTAGAGGGGCCGGTCCTGTCCTTTGTAGCACATGAACACTGTGCCTAAGGATGGTATGGACTGCCCTGAGCAGAAAGGTTCTAAGTACTCTGAAGTTTCTTCGATAAATCATCTGCCATACATATTCTGAATTCTTTAGATTTTAAACACATCTCCCTCAGAAGCCCTCAACAGTACATGTATGGAACAGAATACATAGAATAAAGAAAACCTTCTACATTTTCCGTCTTCTCCCCAAGCCTCCTAGCTGAGGCAAAACATATCCATGAATGCATTATCATATAATCAGATCTATTTTATAAACAATGCATTTATATATAAATAAATTGGTTAATGACCATATATTCATGGATCAGGATGGACATTACCAGGATATTAGCTCATCCTACTGCTCTCCCAGTTAGCTCTCTACCCCTTTCTGGGCTATGCCTCCCTAGAATTATCTCTTATCAGATAACCTAGACTGCCACTAGCTGTTTCAATATGCCACTACTTCCCCTTCTCACCCAGCCTTCAAGATCCATTTCTGCAAGACAGTCTTCCTCAATAAAGCTTACCAAAAAAATTGCAAGATAGAAACAAGATTGAAAATTACTGGCATAAATGATGCCACTCCTCTAACTCGTAACAGTGGTAGACATCACTAATTAATACAACTTTACCTGAACACAGATGGGTTTTATCTCCACCAACACAGTACTCTAAGCAGCCACTCCCATTGATGTCATTTTGCCATCTAAGATGTAAAGGATGTAGAGAAGCATCAGTTATCCACGGGAGATGAGAAATATATATACTGTAATATGAAATTAAGTTTGTTGGAATAATTCTCTTCATGTCAGTAATTATTAGACCTCAGAGCAGGCTATCAAATAAAGATTTATTCATTGAACCATCATGAATAAATCATCTTCTCCTTAGAGATCCAAAGGAATAGACAAATTGCTAACCTGTCTATTCAGGAAACCCTGAAATGGGATAGAATACAGAATATTGTCTCTTTTTTTTCCCCTGGAGTTCTGAGATCCCAAGGAAGCTATAATTGGGGAAACATTTGTATGCTCCAAGAACATAGGGCAGGCAGGGGTTGCTACTGTAAGGCATTAAGACATTGGTAGGGTTAAGGTCAGGGAGCAAGGTGAATAGGATGTGGACCAAACCTGTATCTATCTAACTGCTATTGCCTCCTACATATTCTCTTTATTTGAACCCTTCCCAGTGTCTCAGTGCAGCTTCACCAAATTCACTGACTGCCATAGAAACTTCTTCCTACAGAGCCTTGCTTGGTTTATAGAATTTTAGTATCTCAGAATTGAGAGGAAACATAGAGATCATGTAGCACAGCATATCCACATATGACATGTGGATATCCTTTTGTAATATACTTCCAAGTGAACCAGCATGTGGACAGGGCTTAAGGAAGAGGAAATAATCACCAGAAAACAGTTCAGCCACAGACCTTGCCCCAAATATGACCTCATTAACAAAAACATTCTCAGTGCTTTCAAAGTATTAATTCTAATACTAATTCTCATCAAGTGCACATACCCTCAAATACTTTCTTGCAGGAAGGAAACCCTGGCCCTTCTCTGCTCTGTCACCTGAGTAGCACTGTCTTGGTGAGGAGGACATGGCAGGTCAGCCATAGTCAGTACTATCTTGGCCTGCTGTATTTAGACTCATGAAACATCACCTCATAAGATTATTTATCGTTTACCATGAGTAGGTCTTAAATATCTCATTTGGCTCCTCTGTTTCTCCACTGTAGGATTCTGGACATAGATTTGAAGCAAATGAAAGGTGAAAGGGTCTGTGCCCTAACCCTGGGCAAGCTGAGCTCAGAGAAGTAACTTGCCTAAGGTCACACAGCAAGTAGGCAGCGGAGCCAGGATTCATATCATACCTGTGTGACCCCACGCCCCACATCTGGTGCCTAACCTCAATGCTGTAATATGTGACATTGGGGCTTCCATAATAAAACAATGCTTGGTTTGAAAACCACAACCCATTTTGTACCACATAGTTTCTCTGTCCACACGTCTGTCAGTGGCTCCATTTGTCCCTCTGTGTCCACACAGTGGGATACCCTCCTTAGGAAACACTAAATGCCAGTATGAAATGGGAGCCATGCAATACTCCAGCAGACCCCTACAATGCTTTTCACAGGGAACATGTTGGCTCTCTAGAAGATACTGTGGTTCTCTCTTGTCTGGCTAGCTCAGTCCTACCTGAGAGGGGATGAGTCTATGGTCAAAATGAGAATTCAGCCTTTCCTCTCATCGGTGAATGTTCATGACTCTGACCTTTCCATATCTATGCAGCCTCCTGCCAGGACATGTCCTGCAGCAAACAAGGAGAGTGCCTCGAGACCATCGGGAACTACACCTGCTCCTGTTACCCTGGATTCTATGGGCCAGAATGTGAATATGGTGAGGCTTCTATTTTGTTGATATTATTTTGGTTTTATGCTAGAGATGATGCCAAGAAGTAAATAAACCATGCTGAAGGCTCTCCAGTGAGAATAGGATGGTACCAACCCCCCTCTATCATCTGTCTTCTCCACTCAGTGTCCCTAGACATGCACTCTTGATAAAAACATTTTATTCTTGGGAGAAAACATTGACTCCTAAATTTCAAAAAAGAAAAGGGAAAGGGAGAAGAAGCAAAACCAACAGAACACTTTCAGGCTAATTTTACTTGTTTGAAGTAAAAATTTGTGAAAGAATGACTATTTCCCAAGATGCAGCCAATACAAAGAGACCAAATAGAGATGGATAGCTTGGGTTAGAAGTTTAGAAAATTAGCATTAAGAGGGTTACATAAGTAGTTACAGCTTTCAGCAAACCTGACATTGCTGTTAATTCTACATGGACAATAAAAATCACTATTTTGTCTTCTGCAGTGAGAGAGTGTGGAGAACTTGAGCTCCCTCAACACGTGCTTATGAACTGCAGCCACCCTCTGGGAAACTTCTCTTTTAACTCGCAGTGCAGCTTCCACTGCGCTGACGGGTACCAAGTAAATGGGCCCAGCAAGCTGGAATGCTTGGCTTCTGGCATCTGGACACATAAGCCTCCGCAGTGTTTAGGTATGTAGACCTTATTCTTTTTATCCTCACTGACATAGAATTTTTGGGGAGAAGAGGATGGAATGAGCTTTCTTCATTAAAAAATGCGAGCTATAATGACCATCTATGTTAGATGGAAAATTCTGGTTATCACTGTTAACTGTCAACCAGAGTAACAAAAATTTCGATTTTCATGGTATTTTTTATGGGTAGAGTGACTTAGTCAGTTTAATTGTTGATTCTCAGGCCAAAACATTACAAAGGGACCCCTCCCCTTTCCCTTTGTTAATTATAAAGTAAACAGAGTACAATGATGAGGACTTAGGGGTTAAGTATTATTAATTTGATAATTTTACCTAACCTCTCTACACAAAAAACAAGGGTGTTTGGATCTTTCCAAACAGCTATTGAAAATACCATTTAACCATTCTAGTACATCACCCTGCCTGCCACTTTGGGAAGGTGTGACTGCTGCAGAATTTGAAGGCTTCCAAGGTGATGGACAAAATCTGTCCAAGGATCCACCCTATTATTCTGTGGTTGTTTTTAGCTGTCCAGTGCCCACCCCTGAAGATTCCTGAAAGAGGAAACATGACCTGCCTTCATTCTGCAAAAGCATTCCAGCATCAGTCTAGCTGCAACTTCAGTTGTGAAGAGGGATTTGCATTAGTTGGACCAGAAGTGGTGCAATGCACAGCGTCTGGGGTATGGACAGCCCCAGCTCCAGTGTGTAAAGGTGAGTTTCAGGTAGTTGGGATGTATAATGTCCATTGCACCCAGTCCTCACTTAGTGCATAGATGAAACTGACCAGCTTATGGAGAAGCTGGCCTGAATTGCCAAAATTTAATTCTCTTCCTACCTGCCAATCAGCTAGATTGGGTTCATCTGAGATGAGAAAGTAAAAAAAAAATTCCTCTTTCCCCAAACTCACAACCGCAGGCAGTTTCAGAATGGCCTGATTCACAATTTCCACATAAGATCAGAAAGGGTGGCCTCTACATCTGTAAGTGGACACTAGAAGACCTACTGAGACAGGTTTATAGAAGTATAGGAGATAGAGGACATTAAGAATACAGCTTGGAGGAATCTTTGTTTTTAACAGACTCAGATCACCCTGGGAACTGGTAATCCAAGTCTGGACAAACATCATTAGGGTTTCTTGACCTTCGCATCTTGCTAGCTCCACCTCCATTTCAGAGGTTTGTCCACCATTGCTCTCTATCTGTGGCTTTTCTCCTTTCTCAGTACCTTTCTCTTTATCCTTGGTTATTGTCTCCAGCTGTGCAGTGTCAGCACCTGGAAGCCCCCAGCGAAGGAACCATGGACTGTGTTCATCCACTCGCTGCTTTTGCATATGGCTCCAACTGTAAATTTGAGTGCCAGCCCGGCTACAGAGTGAGGGGCTTGGACACGCTGCGCTGCGTTGGCTCTGGACACTGGTCTGCACCCTTGCCAACTTGTGAGGGTAGGATTTTTCCCTAGCAACCTCCATTCTGTCCAAGAAGGAATCATGGCATGGTAGAGAGGCCAAGGGCTCTTAGTGTCAGGGTGATCTCTTCTAAGTTCTTGCACTGGAGCAAGCTCTTCAACCTCCAGGAACCATGGTTTTCTCATCTGTGAAATGGAACTGAGAATTGCAAGGTGCTTGTGAGGATTAAGTACAATTAAATAGTATACAATTAAAAGTATACAATTAAATAGCATGTATAAAGTACCTAGCATAGAGCTTCTGCTCTACTGATATATCCGAGGTATAGGACCATGTCCTATACTTGAGAGGGAGTTGGGAGCAGTGGCTAAGGTGGCTAAAAAGAGTGATTCCCTATGTAGTCTTTGAAGGTAGCTTTTGACAAAGAAGCAAAGGAAGGAAAACTGCATTGAAAAAGAGTGTGTGATGCAATCCCAGGCATTTACACAATTCCACCAAAGTGAATTCTGTGCAATTGCCTCACACCCCAGTTTATAAGGCGGACAGTGGTAATGGGAGAATAGGAAATTTATGACGGATTAGTGAATTCCCAGACCTAGATTACAAGCCCAACCCTGCTACTACCTAGTACTTAACACTTCTGAACCTCACTTTTCTTTCCTATAAGGTAAGAGAGAAGAGAGAAGCACTAGAGGAATTTTTTTTTTTTTTTTTTGAGACAGAATCTCTCTGTCGCCCAGGCTGAAGTGCAGTGGCCTGATCTCAGCTCACTGCAACCTCTGCCTCCCAGGTTCAAGCGATTCTCCTGCCTCAGCCTCCCAAGTAGCTAGGATTACAGGCAAATTTTTGTATTTTTAATAGAGACTAGGGTTTCACCATGTTGGCCAGGCTGGTCTCAAACTCCTGACCTCAAGTGATTCATTCACATCAGCCTCTCAAAATGCTGGGATTACAGGCGTGAGCCATTGTGCCCAGCCAGATTTTTGGTTCTTAAATGCTCTGATTCTGTAAAAACCAGAAGTCAAGGCCCAGAGCAAAGAGGTGGTCTTTATACTTTGAAAAGCCTCAAGAATAGCCTGGAGATAAAATGCTTTATCAAGGAGGAGCATGAGGAAACCAATCTTTATCAGAACTGAGGTCACTCAGGGCTTAATTGTGCTCAGGAATTCACTTTGGCTGTACTCACTTGGCAACTGAAGTCTGATTAGGATGACATCCTGTGTTCTAGAGACAAAGTCCGGTCGGGATCATTTCAAAGGACTAGGTAACAGTGTCAACAATAAGCTATACTAGTCCAGCTTTTTCCTACAAGTCCAGCGTTTTCCTGTATATACTCTTTTCAGATTCAATTTCACAGATAATGTCAATATTTAATGAGCACTTTCAATATACAAAACACTCTGCTCAGCTCCGGAATAAAACTACGAATGACTGAGCCCAACCTCGAGGAGACCATGGTATGATGGGGAAGAATGACAATCGTGTATGAACAGCACAAGAACAGAGGCTATGGGAGCACACTGCAGGGGCTCCTACCCTTGGTTAAGGTGGGAAGGGAGGGCTTTCTAAGGAAAGGGAAGTGTAAGCTGAGACCTGAAGGGCAGGTGAGAGTGAGCCAGGCAAAGAGGAGCATGCTAAGGTGTTCCAGGCAGTCTCTCTTTTGG
Source organism: Piliocolobus tephrosceles (assembly GCF_002776525.5). Classification (NCBI taxonomy): domain Eukaryota; kingdom Metazoa; phylum Chordata; class Mammalia; order Primates; family Cercopithecidae; genus Piliocolobus; species Piliocolobus tephrosceles. Next base: position 26,299,972 of record NC_045434.1, on the reverse strand, counting down.
AAAATGGAGGTTTTAGGGTTCTGAACATACTGAAAGTGTGGACAGGAAAGATGTAGCATCCAGGAATTTCTTCTGAGGAAGAACCCGGCCCTTCCATTACCCAGCTTTAGAAGGTACCTTTTCCACTTAGCTATTTCGTGTGAGTCGCTGGAGAGTCCCATCCACGGAAGCATGGATTGCGCTCCATCCTTGAGAGCGTTTCAGTATGATACCAACTGCAGCTTCCGCTGTGCTGAAGGTTTCATGCTGAGAGGAGCTGATATAGTTCGGTGTGATAACTTGGGACAGTGGACAGCGCCAGCCCCAGTCTGTCAAGGTACTGTAACAGTGGTAATGTTTTTCTGTGTGTCTCAACTCATTAGAGGCATCAGCATCTGCACTGAGCATTGGCATGCCTTTTTTTATCAGATATTCACTGAGAACCTACTATGTGCCATGTCGTTTGTGCTTGGGACCAGAGATGAGATGAAATGGTGAGCGAAGTCAGTCTTAGGCACAACATGTCCACTATAGTATAATCAAGGTGAGGGTTGCACTGATTGACACATATAGGGTGCATTGGAATGAAGAAGATGGGACTTGGGGGAAGAAATCATGCACGAGGAATAGCATGGGGAGGAAGGGTAATGGACAAGTTGTTTAGTTCAGTCCTGTCACTTCCTGTCCTTAAGCTAGTGGTTTAGACTCTCTGAGGCTTAGTATCTTCTGTAAAATTGGGCTACTATTATCTGCTTTACCTACCCGCCTCACTAGTAGTTGTGAATTAATGTGTGTAAATGCAACTTTAAAACTCTTGTAAGATTTATAGGGAAAATGAATATGATGATATGTTACCTTATAAATCATATGTCTATGGTCTGATTTGACAAAATGATCCTCTTTCAATATGTTAGGTTTCTAATAGTTTGCTCTTATACTAAGGCACTCACGTGGGGGTGGGGTGGTTCACAGAATTATTATTTTTTTATGAGGAGTACCTCACACTAAAGTCATGTTCCAGAAGTATAATATTGACATTTTGTGTTTTCATTTACTGAGATCTCTGAGCAATTTATGTGACTCCCCTGGGTCTAAGTATACCTTGATTTTAAAATGAGGCAGTGGTTTGAAAGCAGGTCTTGAAGAGATGTTTGTGCACCCATGTTCATAGCAGCATTAATCATAACAGTTAAAATGTGGAAGCAACGAAAATGCCCATCAATAGGTGAATGGATAAGTGAAAAGTATTCCACATACTTAGAATGGAATATTATTCAACCTTAAAAAGGAAGTAAATTCTGACATATACTACAAACATGAATGAACCTTGAAGACATTATGCTAAGTGAAATAAGCCATTACCAAAGGACAAATACTGTATGATTCCACTCATATGAGGAACTTAGAGGGGTCAAAGTTACAGAGACACAAAGTAGAATGGTGGTTGCCAAGGGCTCAGGGGGAGAGGGAAATAGGAAATTGTGGTTTAAATGGATATTGAGTTTCAGTTTGAGATGATGAAAAGAGTTTTAGAGATGGATAGTGGTGATGGTGGCACAATAATATGAATGTACCTAATACCACTGAGCTGTACACTTAATGTTGGTGACAAGGTAACTGGTAAATTAAATTTCATGCTATGTAAATTTTACTGTAATAAAAAAATTGAAAAGCAAAAAATTAAAAAATAAAAAAAAAAAGAAGGCAATAGAATAGATGGCTGTGTACCATGATGCTGAGACCTAGTCTGACTTATGGAATGTATTGTATATGTCATCTGGGAGAAAAAGACACAATGAACTCTTTGACACACTTAAAAGGGATCATAAGGGATTATTCAAGCCAATGTTGTCTCCAGGAAGGTAAATGTCTAATCAAGTAAAGATAGTTGGATATTCTCTTAAGTATCCAGAGATGTGGTCTCAGTAACTCCCTTCACAGGCCTTCTGAATGTTTACCACTCCTGAACTCAGAGTCTGCATGTGATGCAAAGCCTTAATGATATTATCACTATCTATTACTACTGCTGCTACTATTACCACTGCAACTAATAATAGTAACTAATGTTCATTGAGCACTTTCCATGATCTCAGTCTAACCCTGTGAGGTAGTTACAATTATTACTACCATTTTAAAGACGGGAAGAGACAATACATGGAATACTTGTGCTCTCTTCATATATGGTTATTTATTTTACATCTTTGAGATCACGGTGTATATTACAATTTTTATTCTGCTTCTTTATTTAACATCATACATTGAGACTTCTCTCCTATCTATCATGTTAAAGTATATTATTTTTAGTGACCTTTAACATTTTTTTCATGGATCCACCATCATTAATTTTCCACCCCCAATTAATGGCATTTGTGTTTGTTTTCAATATTCCGCTCTTACAAATAATGTCGTCATAAAAATCTCTGAATAGACTTTTTGGTATGCATCGTGATTACACACTTAGCATAAATTCTTGGGTCCAAAAGCATTATAGCTTAAATATTATTGATACATGTTGCCAAGATGCTTTACAAAGGTTTAGCATTTCCTACTAAAATCCTTCATGTGCCATTATAATTAAATGACACTTTTTCTTGTCTTCTATGTTAAACAAGCCCAATTCAGGAATCCCTGTTTTTGACACTAGAAAGAATTAATGGCTCAAAAATCAATGAGTACATGTGTATTACTGTTTCTTTATTCCTTACTTCCTCACCCCTTAGCTTTGCAGTGCCAGGATCTCCCAGTTCCAAATGGGGCTCAGATGAACTGCTCCCACCCCTTTGGTGCCTTTAGGTACCAGTCAGTCTGCAGCTTCACCTGCAATGAAGACTTACTCCTGGTGGGAGCGAGTGTGCTACAGTGCTTGGCTACTGGAAACTGGAATTCTGTTCCTCCAGAATGCCGAGGTAAGAATATATTCTTTCTAACATCCTGGAAATCAGTTGTAGGCAGTATTTTCAAAGGCTGGATTTTAGAGATGACAACTGTAAGATCCACCTTGAAATGGACTGGAAAATGAATAAATACTGTCACTCATCGTCTTGTCCTGTAACCCAAGGATCCCAAATGCAAATGCCTCTGGGGGCTAGGCAGATAACACAAGTGTCAGGATGTCTGGCCATAGGCAGTAGGGCATGGCCCTTGCTAAGTCTTTGTCAGGGTCTTTACCCAGACCTGAAGGCTCCTGTCACAAACCAGGTGAACTCTTCTTACCTGGCCAAAAATGGTATCTGGAAAGAAGACCAAGTGGGAAAAAAATTGATTCAGCGTCGTTGCCCCAAGGCTGGTCTGGCACTTCTAGGGACCACAGGGCATAATGGTAAAATGGGACGGGCAGAATTTATAAGTACCCAGTTGCAAACACTCCAAGATCTGTATAAAATTGGAGAAATATACTTAGACTAAGGTGAAGAGTGATAGAAAAAAGAGAAAAACTAATCTGTGTACTGGAGGTTACAGGATTCTCAGAAGAAAGAAATGTATGGATTCAGTATAAACATTCTATCTGCATTGTACTTGATATATACATTTATATATTTATACAATGTATAAATATATAATGTATATATATTTATATAATGTGTATAAATATATATATTTATATGATGTATATATATTTATATGACGTATAAATATATATATTTATATATAGATATATATTTTTTGAGACGGAGTCTCACTCTGTCACCCAGGCTGGAGTGCAATGGCACAATCTCGGCCCACTGCAGCCTCTGCCTTCTGGGTTCAAGCAATTCTCCTGTCTCAGCTTCCCGAGTAGCTGGGACTACAGGTGCCCGCCACCATGCCCAGCTAATTTTTGTATTTTTGGTAGAGATGAGGTTTCACCATGTTGGCTAGGCTGGTCTCGAACTCCTGAGCTCAGGTGATCCGCCTGCCTCGGCCTCCCAGAGTGCTGGGATTACAGGCGTGAGCCCCCGTGCCCGGGCTTGCACTTGCTCTTTAACAAGCCAGTGTGCTCTGTCAGTGTTGCGACATCTTGTATGAACGGAACCGGTTCTAGTCATCCATGTTTGTGGCTATTGAAGGATAGATGTATATTTTTTATATTCCCCAATCTTTTTCCCCCCAATGTATCCAACTCCTTAGTTAACTTTTGTAGAAAAGGCTGCTTTTTAAATGCAAGATTTTCATTTATAAAAAATCTGCAGAAATATAATAAAGACATGAAAAAAAATCCTCTTAAATACTCCTACCCTAAAATAGACACTGTTAGGCTTCTGGTATGAATACTTCCAATATTTTCTCCATCTACTTTTCCCCCTATGCAATTAATATTTTTATGATGTATATACAATTTTAACAAGTTAATTGGGTAAAAGACTAGACAGTTCTACATTATTTGCCATACCTTTCACTTTGTGTATACTTTCAACGTTTGAGTGAAAGCAGGCAGATACACATTTTTTATGAAAAGGAAACCACTCACTATTCAGGTCACACAAAAGCATAAACACGTACACATACACACACACACCCCACTGTTAAGCTAAGTCAACAGTAAATGAATGAATGAATAAATGAACAAACAAATACACAGCAGAATTAAATGTCCTTCATCCCCAGGCATCAGAGAGGATGGTAAGCCCCTAGACTTAGGGTTGGGTGCACCTTCAGAGCTGGGTCTGGAGAGAACAGGGCGGGGCTGTGACCTTGCCCCTTAAATGCTCATCCTGGCCACGTTGAAGTCTGGACCCATCACAAAGTCCACACAACTTTGGGGAAGTTGTGGGAAGAACTGGGAATCCCTGAGGACAGTGATCACAGTGACTGAAACTCTTCCAGGCAAGCCTGGGTGGTGCAGGGCACAGATTACAGTTCATTGCTCCATACTGTCCTGCCTCTGGGTGTTTCACAGCAAGGAGGTTGCCACTCACCACAGCTTCCTGTGACCTTCCAGTTCCCTTCTGCTTTTAGTTCTTTGTTTACTCTGAACTTTCTCCTCTTGTTGCAGGGTGCACATCAAGTGAAATACCCAAATGTGGGCTGAGCAGGAAGGTACCATGCGGTGTGCAATCCACTAGCTGTTGTAATTCTTATCAGACAATTTCCCTTTTTAATGTCCTCCCACCCCTCCACATCTACCCCTGCTGTCAGAAGGCAAAGCCACAAAAAGCTGGAAATGGGCTCTGTGGTACCAGCATCCTCACCCACACCCTTTCCCCCATAAGTCCTTGCACTTTATAGGCTTGTCGAGTTGTGTCCTCTCCAGCCCCACATACACGCTTACTACAGAAATACTTTTCAAGTAGAAGAAAAGAACCAGATCTTTGGACAAGTTGATCAGATTGAAAGGAATGTAGCTGGAGAGGGGAAGGAATGAAGGGAAGAGAAAGGTATGGAAAGTGTTCTTGAAACCTCATGCTGTTTAAGTTTGTGGCTGAAAAATGACCCTAGGACAGCCATGCCCCAACTGTCTCTGGTATAAAGCCATACACTGCTCAACCAGGTCAAATAACGAGCGACGGAGAAATACCCTAAGGCATGTGTTCACTTAGTCTTCACTTTTTAATGTCAACACATTAACACATTGAATCTAGGCTTTATTGTTTCAATCACTGGCAGAGGAACATCTTGACAGCTATTCACATTTGCACATGTACCTGTACCCCTGAACCTAAAATGAAAGTTAAAAGAAAAAAAAAAAATTCATACAGTGTTTTCATTGTTGATTCTAGTAAAAATCCTGGGAGCTATGTAACGTTATCTTCCCATCTTAAAGGTGAAGCTATTGAGGTTCAGAGAGGTTGAGTGACTTACCAAAAGTCACAGAGCATGACCTCCAATCCAAGCACATCCTCTAGCACCTCAAACTCTATGTGCATAAACTTTGACAAAGAACTATGAGACCTAATTTAACTGTTTGTAAGTGAATAAGTAGAGTTATTTGTGGCTGGCCACTGTAGGACAAGACTATTGGGAAGAAGTGGAAATTGGCACTTACAAAAAGCCAGTCACATTGTATATGTCCATGATTATATGTCCATGATTTTTTCTTTTATTTTAAATGTAATTTTTGTATCTGATTTAATTAACGTTTTTAATGAAGGATTGCTACCAGCAAGGATTATCCTTTTTCCCATTTAGAAGATAAAGCAACTGAGGCTCAGAAAGGTTATTGTATAGTAATAGATTGCTAGTAGTAACAGAGCTAAAATTTGGACCCAGATTCCACCACTTAGTTGGGAAAGGGGAAGAAAGTATTTTCCTCCATTTCTGTGTTTCCAATCACTTGTCATTGTTTTCTGGAAAGGTCATTAGGGGTGTTTCTGAAGAAGGTATCAAGGGAGCAACCACTTCCACTCCTGTCTAGAAGCAACCAAAATGAGTTGCACCACTATCTTCCCAAACAGAGCACCAGCTTCCTTTAAAAATCACCTCTAAAGCTATCTGTGATTGAGCACTTCAGGATGTCAATCAATCAACTGTAAGCTGCGGCCATTTTACACCTTCACAACATCTAACTGGTGATAAAGCATCATGAAATTCAAACAATCACTTTTAGCCAACTACCATTGTTGTATATTAATCACAGACACACACGCACACACTCAGAGTTACAGAGTTCAGGTTGCTGAATTATAAAATGAATCTCTTCTTTTCTCCTCTGCCATGCCCATGATAGCCATTCCCTGCACACCTTTGCTAAGCCCTCAGAATGGAACAATGACCTGTGTCCAACCTCTTGGAAGTTCCAGTTATAAATCCACCTGTCACTTCATCTGTGATGAGGGATTTTCTTTGTCTGGACCAGAAAGATTGGATTGCACTCGATCGGGACGCTGGACAGACTCCCCACCAATGTGTGAAGGTAGGCTGTGGACCTGTCCTTTCTTACGGCTTTTCAGATGACATCAGAGAATGGAGAATCATCAGGGGTTTATATAAAAGTGTTCTTGAGCTGAAGCAAACAACACTCTCCACAATAATGGTAATCTAGATAAAAAAGTTCTCCCTCTCTTAAATATTTTAATAGCTTTAGTTAAATATTGCACAGTTTCAAGAACATCCTGGCCAACATGGTGAAACCCTGTTTCCACTAAAAATACAAAAATTAGCTGGGTGTGGTGGTGCGTGCCTATAGTCCCAGCTACTCGGGAGGCTGAGGCAGGAGAATCGCTTGAACCCGGAAGGTGGAGGTTGCAGTGAGCTGAGATTGCGCCACTGCACTCCAGCCTGGTGACAGAGCGAGTCCAGCCTGGTGACAGAGCGAGATTCCGTCTCAAAAAAAAAAAAAAAAAAAAAATTGCACACTTTCAGGACGTGCTTTCATGTCATTATAGCATTTCTGTTTACCACAACTCTAATATGAGGAAAGGCAGTATCATCTCATTTTATAGGTAAGGAAGAGACACAGGGTTAAAGAGGTTAAATAACTCATCCAAGGTCACACTGTTAGTAAGTGAAAAGGCTCAGCATTATGTCACTGAAAGTTTTACTTCCTTACAGAGTCTTCTTCAGCTACATTCTTCATTTCTTCATTCCTACACTCACCTTCAACTGAGCACTACTAAATCCCAGCCGCAGACCTTATTCAGGGATGGGTGAGATTTAACCCTAGCATAATTATGTGTGCACTTCCCTCCTCTCTCCACTTCTATATTGAATATAAGCTTCTTGAAGGCAGGAGCTGTGCCTTCTTCATCTTTATACCCCCTGCAGCAGCTAGGCAGAATAATAATGGGTGTGTGTGAAAAATATCTGTTGAACTGAAGCTGATCATTTACCAGTAAAATTTACTCAAATACAAGCTTTGGTAATTTAGTGGAATTCTCAAAGGCAGGGGCCAGATCTTATCTGTCTTTAATTCCCCTGAGACATCTGGCTGGCAAAGTATCTAGTATATTTTATGTTCTAAAATAGAAGTGCACTGAATTAATTAATTCATAGCTCCTGTTTAGTTGCAAAAGGTACTATTGCTCTAATGTATTGTTCAGTGTAGAGTTAGTAATAATGAGACCAGCAATAATTGCTAATAATTATTGCTTCATGTACTACCACCTATTTCGTAAGCATCATCACATTCAATCCACACAAACAACCCTTAAGTTGGTTATTACTATGCCCATTTTAAAGGTGAAGAAACTGAGACTTTGAGAGGTTAAGTAGGTGGCAAAGGTCTTAAAGCTAGAAGTATGGAGACAGGATGCAAACCCAGGCCTAGTCTGATTATAGGGCTAGTGTTTTGACCACTGACCTACGCTATCACCCAGGGGCAGAGCTTCTGAACCCGGGGTAAGTCACTTGTGAATTTACTCTTTTCCACTCCAGAGATTGCAGCTATAACGGCTGAATGAACTTTAGAAATGGCAGTGCCTGGTGATCAGATGAGAGAATATGTTGGTAGAAATCTATTAGTGTCACGTGAAAACAGCTAAAATATTATTTATTCCTTCCTGTGGAATGAGCACTAGATTAATTTCCAAAGACTTGTATTGCTTTCTCTCCAAGTCATGTGCCATTAGGAAAGTCTTGTCCCACCCTTAAGCTCCTGTTTTCTCAATTCCAAAAGGAGAGGAGTGGAGAAGACCATCTTTGAGCTTCCTGGCCAAGAATTCTGTAGGGTGAAAGACATAAAATGCTACCATCTGCTGTCAAAAAGATATACTACAAGTTCCCTTATTCCTGAACATTCATGGAGGATAGCATTTGGACTTATGCTTTTTCACTTATTCATTTATTCCTCACTCTCTTATTCATTTATTCCATTGACATTTGCCATAAGTTCTATTTTCCCACATTTTAAAGCTAGAGAATATATTTAAAAACCTTTAAAAATCTCATTCACATTTTAAATCACATATGCAACCAACACGGCTGCTAAATCTATAATCGCTAAAGCCCTTGCTTCCCCTCACTCCTTTCCAGCCCCTTTTCTCTGCAGGAGGAGGCATTTGCCTCCCACCTTGCGGGCCCGGTTCCTACTCGCTGTCAAGACCCAACCCTGACCATGAACAGCAGCTTTAACCCAGTATGGCCCTCGGAATTATCAATCTTGATAATTGATCCTGATCTTGAGCCCTGGTTTTTGCACTTGTGTTTCTACTTCATTCTCCAAATTTATGCTCTAAATTTAGGCAAATGGTTCCTCTTATTTTCCTATATGCCTGAACCCATTAATTTTTAACCCTCAACACTGTCCCCTAGAACCCCAATTTTCACAGAGTGTTTTGCAGAGTTCTAGGATACATCAGACCGACTCAGGGGCCTCCAAGTAAGCAGAGGCAGTGTGGCAGGTGGAGTTCTCAAGCTGTCTCTTCAGAGTGCAATGTGAGATTTCATTTTGGGGGACGGCTCTATAGAGAGTTCCACTTTAGTTAGAACGTCAGTTCCCTGGACCCTCTGGGATGTGGCCTCTGCCTAGTCGTTCCTTAGTATCTGCAGGGGGAATTGGTTCCAGGACCCCCTGCAGATACCAGAATCCTCAGATGCTCAAGTCACTTATATAAAATGGCATAATATTTGCATGCAACCTACATATATTCTCCTTTATACTTTTAAATCATCTCTAGATTACTTATAATACCCGACACAAAGCCTACACATCACTTCTTATGCATGGATTCAACATACTCAGCACATGGCAAATCCAAGTTTTGCTTTGTGGAACTTTATAGAATTTATCTTTTTCTGAATGTTTTTGATACACGATGAGTTGAATCCATAAATGCAAAACCCTTGGATCCAGAGGGTCAATTATTTTTCAGCCTTGCCTCTGCCTTTGCCCTTCAGGACCTGAAGTCCTTTTCATGAGCCTAAGCAGTGCTTGAGGTTCTTGTACCAACTTTGATGATGCCACCTGCATGACGGATTGCTTGTACACAGTTTCTGTGGCCCTCCTGTCCCTGCCTGTCAGACCACTTTCATGATACAGACTGCTGAATTCCTAATCCCTTCACACTGTCTGTCATGGACCCTCTGGTGACCATGTTTGGCTGTTGAACTCCTAATGTCTGTTTTCACTGTGTGTGTGTTGGGGGGGGGGTCCTGGTCCCAAGGCCCAACCTCAACTCTGCACTTCTGCCTTGTGCCTGCTTACTCATGTCCTAAAATATGGTGAACCGGTGCCCCCTCAAACTCTGGCCCAGCTGACATCTCCATTTTTTCTTCATTCCCCCAACATTTCTCTGACTCCATGGGGCTTCCTAGTTTTCTTTCTTTCTTTCTTTTTTTTTTTTTTTTTTTTTGAGACGGAGTCTCGCTCTGTTGCCCAGGCTGGAATGCAGTGGCCGGATCTCAGCTCACTGCAAGCTCCGCCTCCCGGGTTTACGCCATTCTCCTGCCTCAACCTCCCGAGTAGCTGGGACTACAGGCGCCCGCCACCTCGCCCGGCTAGTTTTTTGTATTTTTTAGTAGAGATGGGGTTTCACTGTGTTAGCCAGGATGGTCTGGATCTCCTGACCTCGTGATCCGCCCGTCTCAGCCCCTAGTTTTATTTCTAAAGTTTGAGTTTACAATATTCAACTCAGTTACATTTATTATTTATACTATATCTTCTTTCCAGAAAATTATTGAGAAAACTCTATCAAACTCAAGAAAAATGATATAATGAAAGGAAATACAGAATTTACTAAATCTATTAGAAATAATATAAATCAATATGTATATGAATTCAGATACAATCATGTATACCTACTTGATGGACTATAGGAAAACACCAGTGAATACCCATATGTAATAGAACTGCCTTGGTAATCAGTGAAAATCGAGCATTAAGCATGCAATAAATGCAGCCCTTATCTGTTTTCTATTTTTGTAATTACTCAGGAGTATTTTTTTGCCAAAGTTTTAGAGTAGGCTCAAGAATATGACCACTTCTCAAAGTTATGTACAAAGGTCATTCCTGGTTATAACTCTTTTCCTCTGCATCTGCACTAATCTCCATTCCAGTAGCATCCTTGATAACTCCACAAATGTCATTCATCCCATGTTTGGTGAGTGCCCACCATAAGCCGGATCTGGGTTAGGCTTCCATGTAACTCATCTAGGCTGCCCCTCAAACAGGCAAAACTGCTTCTTTACATGATCCAGAGCCAAATTCTTAGTATGTAAGGGTCAAGGTTAATTTTTACCTAAGAGGGTTCAGAGACTTTTATAAATACAAAAGTCTGGATATGTAACCTTGGCTGAGCATGACTGACAAGACTGAAACCAAAGCACTATCACCTAAATGAATTTAATGCTGTAGTAATTCTCATTTTATACTAGGGCTCCCTTCAGTGAATTTTTAAAAACAGTAATTTCTCTTGTTTCTTTTCAAACCAGGTAGGAATACCTTTTAGAGTGCATTTAAATTAAATTGTATTCATTACTGTATTCATTCATTTCATAAGTACTTGTAGAACCCCTCCTGTGTGTCAGGACCTGTTCTCTGGGATACAGTGTTTCAAGGACTGACAAGGTCCCTGCTTTCCTGCAGCTGACATTATACATATTCTTCAGTTTAAAGTTGTAATTCTGGGAGATTATGAGAAAACTATTTTTTTGAAAATGTTCACAGATGACTTCATGTCTAGGACTTACATCAATAGACATGTTTCAAAAATGTTTAGTAAATTGACTTGACGTGTCAGATATAAAGTTGTTAATTACTCAACGATTTGAGAGTACTGAACTGAAATTCACTATGTTACTTTGGCTATTTGAATGGATTCATGCAATAAGAATCCATAATCCTTCAATGAAAAGTACATGGACCAGTATATAAAAGCCAAATACTGTACATCGGTTTTCCATGAGGGAGCACATAGATCTTGAAGAGGTTTGTAAAAATCAAACTAGCTAAGTAAATGAGCTTATCTGACCAAGGTATTGTTTTCAGAATAGCCTTAGATTTAAAGAAAGAATAGTCACTTCATTTGTCAATAACCCAACATTTACTGATAAATAATAGTCTTATGTTAGAGAATCTAATGGGGAGAAAGGAATAATGCTAAGAAAATATGTAACAGCAATAATTTGTAAAAATACTTTTGGGGGGAAATTGTGAATTAAAATTTAATTTCATTTATTCATTCACTTGGCAAGTGGTTACTGAGCACTGCCTCTTGAGATCCTGGGATGGGAATTATGGAAGACTCAAGGATGAATGATTCCTGGGTTTTAGACACTTCCCATCCAGTAGAAGAGGAAGAGCATGACATGTGACATGGCAGCACATGAGTTCAGACAAAAAGTTGAAGAATTCAGAGGAGAAGAGTTCAGGCTGTGGTGATCAGCAGAGTCTTCAGAGAGGTTACGAGTTAAATCCTGGAGGATTAGTGGGATTTTATCCCATGAAAACGGAAAAATTCTCAGGGGAATGTGAGCCAAGAACCAGGAGCAATAACACACAAAGTCATTTCAGGGAATTCCCAGAAACTAATCTATCTTGACCAGGAGGTTTTGAGCTTTTCTGTGTTATCTGGATGGGTGGTGTTAAAATACAATAATAAAATAAACCAAAAAAAAAAAAAATTTAGCGAGGAGATTCAAATGGAAGAAATAGTTTGAGGCAGAAAGCAATCATTGAAGTTTTAGGTGTGTTGAATTTGAGGAGATGGCATGATGCATGGGAGTAGGTAGTCTCAGGCAAGAGGAAGGACGGAAATGAAATCCTGGATTGCACCCATTCAAATAAGATAGCGGGAGCTGCGGCAGGCTACGAGGTCTCTGAAGCAGAGGGGGTAGAGAAAATAGGGTAACACTGTAAGTTCTTGAGTATTGCTGCCTAAATCTTTGACTTCCTTCCTTGTCTTCATGACTTATACCTATACTCCTCTCTGTAAGCTCACCATCCTCCCACTGCCCTTTGCAACAAATGACCTACAGTATCTGTTGTGGAACGCTGCTGCCTAGCAGAACATCTGGAATATAGGTGCTCAATAAATATCTTTTGAAGATATAAGTGAATGAACTTTGTGTGACACAGAACTTCTGAATAAACTTGGAGATTGTGACACTCTTAATTTGATACTCCAGCCATCAAGTGCCCAGAACTCTTCGCCCCAGAGCAGGGCAGCCTGGATTGTTCTGACACTCATGGAGAATTCAATGTTGGCTCCACCTGCCATTTCTCTTGTAACAAGGGCTTTAAGCTGGAGGGGCCCAATAATGTGGAATGCACAACTTCTGGAAGATGGTCAGCTACTCCACCAGCCTGCAAAGGTAATAATATGTACTTACTGAGACAGTTCTACTTTTGGAAATTTATTCAACAACAACAAAAAATTATCTAGTTCTTATATGTGAACTAGATAATTGTACATATTACCATTATTTGGATTTAGCAAACAGCTGAAGGATTTTATTTTATTTTATTTTTATTTTATTTTTTAGCTGAAGGATTTTAAAACATCTAAGGAGTGACAGGATATTTTTATGTTTGTGAATAAAAGATACATTGATTCTTAAGCAGGAATTTTGTTTCATGGCTTCTTTTTTTGAAAGAGCTTTGTTGAGCGAACTGAATGGTCTCCATTAATTTATTGCCGAGAGAAAGAGAGATAATACTGGGGTAGAGTCACTGGTCCAGTGACTGAATTTTTCAAATTTAGGAATTGAGGTCCAGAAAGGTCAATCATCATCTTCCTGCCACATGGCAAGTTCATGACAAAGCTGGTGGGATCATTCAAACGGAGGACATAGTTGGAGACAGAAAGCAATCATTGCGGTAAATTTCAGCTTTCACATTGACCTTTAGTGAGAGAACAGCACCACTTCCCAATAAAGCAGGGTTGGGCAGGCAGTTGGCCCATGTATATTTGGCTTTCTGCTGAATTTCTTACATTTCTGTACCATTTTTTGCTTCTTTTTAAAATAGCAATAACAATGACTCCCCTAATTTCTTCTCTTGGCCAGGAGAATCATCTCCTCAAGGATGCTTTTTAATAATCTTCCTCATCTGGTTTTCTATATCTGACACTGATAGTTTTCCTTAACTTCCTTAATAGCTCTTGCTAGAACCTCCCTTGTTATGAAGGGAGTGAAAAGCAGTTATTCCAGATTAGCCTTCACTCTTTACACTTCTTTTAATTGGGAGCTCTCTGAATGGAAACATTTTCTCACAACAGGCATAGCATCACTTCCTAGTCCAGGGGTGCAATGCCCAGCCCTCACCACACCTGGGCAGGGAACCATGCACTGTAGGCATCATCCGGGAACTTTTGGTTTTAATACCACTTGTCACTTTGGCTGCAACGCTGGATTCACACTCATAGGAGACAGCATTCTCAGCTGCAGACCTTCAGGACAATGGACAGCAGTAACTCCAACATGCAGAGGTAAGGTGAAAAGCAGAAGGCAGTTCTGATGTTGCCTTCCTGCAAGTACTCAAGCTAGCCATTCTGCCTGTATGTTGAAGTCTCACCCAACCGCAGCCACTACTTCCAAGTGTGATCTCCCCTATGAAATCCACACCAATCCCAATTAAAAGTAATGTGTCACAGGCACATCACTTCTGCCCTTCCTCATGTCACAAGCTAAAGCTAATACGCAAGTACTCAGAGACTTAAAAGAAGAAACATTTGCAGATGTCCAAGATGTGTTAGAAAAACAGGCATATTAAATGTAAAATCTGCTATAGAAATTGATAAATTAAAAGTTGCATATTACATGACCATATAAACATTCCATATTTTCATAATAATTTGAACCTAAATAAAAAGTTAAGCCCTATTTCCTGAAGAGCTATCACCCTACACATAAAGCATTGAAACCTATATTTCTTTCATTTTTGTATCCCCCAAAAAACATAACACAGTGCTTTGCAAATGTCACTACTGATCAATAACATTTATTTGAATTAAATCTAATTTCCTGACCTTTAATTTCCTATTCATAAATTAGAAAGAATAACCTGAAGTTCCCTGAAAATGTAGTTTCAGGAGGATGACAGTTTACTTCTTTCAAACTTCCAGTGTCCAGATATGCTGAACACTTATTAAGTATTTTAATAAACACATACTGACATGCCAGTTGATCACAAATGTAGTAATAACATTTAGACCAATAGTATTTTTAAGAACCAAAATTTTGTAAATAGTATATTTGGAGGCAAGATTTATCAACGCATTAGCAGATATTTATCGGATGCTACTACGTGTCCATCTTTCCATCTTGGTTCTTTGGTTATCACCCTTTGGGAGAATATTTTCATACATGTGCTATTAGAAGAGCTACTGTGAATATTGGAAGTGGCTCATATCCTTTCTGACCTTTTACATTCTGCCTCATTTATTGGCACTGTTAGGTTACAGAATAAACTATAATCTCTTTTGCCTCCAATCCACATGTTGTTTCTCTTCCATTCTTTTCTGCAGCTGTGAAATGCTCAGAACTACATGTTAATAAGCCAATAGTGATGAACTGCTCCAACCTCTGGGGAAACTTCAGTTATGGATCAATCTGCTCTTTCCATTGTCTAGAGGGCCAGTTACTTAATGGCTCAGCACAAACAGCATGCCAGGAGAATGGCCACTGGTCAACTACCATGCCAACCTGCCAAGGTACAATTTTCAAGTGGGTTAAGAAGTCACTTTGATGTGGAGAATAACAAAATCAGTGTTACTTCTGTGTCTTTCTCATAGTGGTCTTGCTTTCCATCACTGGGTTTCCCGCTGCTTAATAAGTTTTTCACAATGAATCAGGCAGAATCTCCTTGCCTTATAGAGTGGTAGAAATTCAATCCAGTGACTGTAGGTAATCACCCCTCCTTTTCAGTGTTCAATTTGTGAAGTGAAACCTTTCACTTCATTATAATATCTGTTTAACAGACCTTGAAGTTTCAAAATGTTTTAAACTGGGAGTTATTTCATGCAGATTTCTAACTTATTATCTCAGAAGACCTTTGCTTACCACTTAACACTAAAAACACCCTAGCAGATCTTCCTTAATTAAGTTCCATCTGTTTGCAAAAACTTATTTGGGCTTGTATTTCAGCCCCCTATTTTTTCCTCTCATGGCTTATCCTGACTACCTTTTGTTACATAACTGAATCTTTGCCAAAAAATTACCCACAGTTTATTTTATTTGCCTAAGCTTATATGTATAGGCTTCTTATGTCTACAATTTATTTTACTGGATCCTTACCTTAATTTTCTTGGAAATTACAGTTTATATTTAAGCCTTAGGAATACAATAAGGCCCCACTTTTATTTTATTTGTCCAAACTTACATGTATAGGCTTCTTGTGTCTACAATTTCTTTTATTGGGTCCTCACCCTGATTCCTTTGGATATTACAGTTTATATTTAAGCCTTAGGAATAAAATAAGGCCCCACTTCCCATTCTGTTGCAGTGGATTTATGAATTCCAGATCTTCTTTCATGTTAGCTTGTCAGCACTGCCAGGACCTTTGGTGATCCTACTTGATCTCACATCTTAGAGTTCTTGGAAACTTTCTGAGAGAGAAAGATTATTCGTTTGCATAATACACTTCTTACATCTTGCATGTGTGTGTGTTTGTTTTGCAGCAGGACCACTGACTATTCAGGAAGCCCTGACTTACTTTGGTGGAGCGGTGGCTTCTACAACAGGTCTGATAATGGGTGGGACGCTCCTGGCTTTGCTAAGAAAGCGTTTCAGACAAAAAGGTAAATAGGAAAGAGTCTTCTCTTTGCTTTTTTCTTTCACATAATTTAGGGTGGGGAAGTAGAACCACAACTTCAGTAGTTCATGTTGGAAAATATTTGCATTAAAAGGAAAAAAAAGCCAGGAAAAGTGATCTTGAGAACTGACAGTCCATTAGAATCACCTAGGGAACTTCATAAAAATATAGATCCTTCTATGGGGAGACTTGGGAATGGCTGCAAAAATCTGAATTTTTCAAAAGCCCTCTCCCAAAATTCAAATGAGGTTACTTTGCAGTTTGGCATTTGGGGCCTCTGGTCTAAGTACCCTAGGCTATCACTAAAACTAATTAGAAAGGTGTTATGCTTCCTTACTTCACTCATTTCTTCACGTAGCAGCCATTTATTCATCATCTCTGTTAGAGTGTGAGACTCATAATGATGGTTTCTGATATTAAGGAAGGAATAATCCAGTAGGGCAGACAGGTGAAATCAATGCTGGTAGTGAAGTGTGGTAAGTGTGTTAGGACACAAATACAACCTAGGTATTATTAGAACGTAGAGTAGGGATGCCTAAACCAGACTGGCAGGTGAGAAAGCCTTTTTCAAGCTTAACTTTGAAGAATGAGTGGCATTTAGCCAAGGGGAAAATGGAAATAGAGTTCCATCAGAGACAATGGCATGTAGAAAGACATGAAAGTGTGAAGTCATTGAGAAGATGGTATGTTTCACAGTTAAGTGCATCTGAATCAAAAGGGGATTATGGAGGAGGCAGAAGATGAAGTTAGGGGCAGAAGAAGCTGCCCTTGTAATGGTGACCTGGTGTGATAAGCAAAGAGATTTGCTTTTTCTCCTAAAAACTTGTAAAGTGTTGACACAGGATTTAAACAGAGAAGACCAAATAGATGAAAACTCTCTGTAAGGGAAACTGTGTTCATCAGAAAAATAACTTTAGTCTAGGAATTAAAGATGGGAACATCCCGTCTCTTAAGGTTTAAAACATCCTTTCTCAATCTTCTCCAGACACTTAGCCTGCGTATAAGTTCATAAAGTTTTGTTTATAACCTAATGGGGCTCTTCTTCATCACTTCTCATAGAAAGTAACTAGAGGCATCAGAGTGACCATTAATGCTCAAATCAAGGTAATTGAAAGTGGCTATGTTAAAAAATCTGAAAGAGTTCTCATTGAATTTCTCTATTGAATACCTATTCTTAACTGCTCAGAGGCAAAACCACGTGTTCCCTACTCTTATTCTTTCTCCATTTACAATGCTACCAAAACATTGAGGCTGTTTTTCCAAATCTTCATATACTCTCTCCTGTGAGTGGCTAAGACGGTAGACAAAGGTCAATACACTGCTTCAATATCAAAGAGATGTACTGAGAGCTACAGTGAATCCCTCCATGCAAAATGTGTGCTTGCTCAACCAAACCCAGAACCCAGAAGGCAGAGGCAAGAGCTCCTAGACCTTAATCTCTATGATCATGTAGGAATCACTCTAATCTTGATGTTTCCCCCAAGTCCTTTCTTTGACTTTGAGACATTTCCAGGGGACCCTGTAACAGTGCAGAAGGACAAATAGCTACCCATGTTCCAATATTTTTAATAATAAATACATTCATTTGTTGGGGATGGGAGCTTTTCTTCCTGGGCTTCTCCCAATTTGATTTTAGGCTTTCAAGTTTTCTATGGCCAAATAAGAGGAAAATGCTGCAGCCATAGCTGAAAATTCAACTATCAGAGTCTGTCATTTGGATAAAAATATGCTTCCTGGGAGGAAAAACATCCACTGTTCTGTTGGTTTGGATTTACGTATGTGATTAGCTTGCCCAGCTGAGGGCTGAGGGCAAGTGACACAAGATGCCCTGAAAAGAAATTGAGTTATGTATATACTGAAAGGAAGGAGGAAGAAAGTGAGAGGACTCTGGAGTTAAATATTGTCAAATGTTCAATTTAGCCTAAAACACTTTCTACCTTTCAGGGAGAGACTGTCCCCAATATTCCCCTTTTAATGAGCCAACCTGAAAATCAGTCTACTGGTTTTCCCCAATAATTTCTATCCTTAATGACCTCTCTTTCATCTTGTTTTTTTAATATCAATCATTCTTGTCTTCTCGTTTATTTTAGATGATGGGAAACGCCCCTTGAATCCTCACAGGTAAGGTAGAAATGTTTTATGATTGAGTAAATTTTGCTAGCTTGACTTTATAATTCACTGTAATATGTCAGAATGATTACGTGCAATGCCTGCTCCTTTTTACAATGTCTTTTAAAATGTCTTCTTTTCTATTCTGAAGTAAAATACACAGATAACAAATATTCTCATTATAACATAAAGTAGAAATAAAACGAAAAGTAATTTATAATAAAAACAAGATGCAAAAACTTAGGCGCTGTGCCAGCAGATGCAGTGAGGTCATCAGAAACATGCACCTTCCAGCAGAATCACTAGGAAAGCATCAGCCACGCAGGTGGACTGATGGGGGAATGTTGTATTAGTGACTCAAAGAGCATTAGAGCTGTGGCCAACACCAATCTAATTTTTCAAAATGGTGAACAACTCTAAAACCTGTGATAATTGTCCCTTGATTCATATGGCAATTACACTTTTTAAAGATGCATAAAATGCTTAATATTTACATGTAAAGCACTTGAGTTCCAGGCTCAGAGATTTTTAACCTGTATGAATATTGAGCAGATATTCCAAAGTTATGTGGGGTGTTGGACAATTCTTTTGTGTCCTGTACCCCCTGCTATTTATAATCTAGCAATAGTTTTCAAAAAGGGACAGTATGCCTCCGAGGGTATTTTTTTGATTTTTGTAATGAACAAGAACTCTACTGACATTGAGTGGGCAGGAGGCAGGGGTGCTAGATATCTTTTAAAGACATTTTCATCCTGGAGGAAATAGAAATCCTTAGATGAACTCTATTGTCATAGATATCCAGCACCCTTGCCCCATACCCACTCAATATCAGTAGAACTCTTGATGGTTATAAAAATCAAAAAAACCCCTAGGGGGCACACTGCCCCCTTTGCAAACTACCGTTAGATTATCAAGTGTTAATGCCAAGAATTTTGTAACTACTTCTTCTCACCTAGAAGAGGTTGCAGCACCTTAGAGGGTATAACAGGTATTCAGTACATAAAGCATTAACAATAACTTAGTGCGGGTACAAAATTCAATGCAAATTACCCAGAGCTGTTAAGTGGGATATCAAATGTTTCTTTGGCCTTTATTTTTCTTTGCTTTCTAAAGCAGAATTCCAGCGGTGGATGGTAATTTATGGTTTCTGAAATACTATGTGTTGGACTGTGTTGTTGACAACTAAGCAGTATATGGTGGTCATCCTTGTGTTTCTGTTTTTTAGCCACCTAGGAACATATGGAGTTTTTACAAATGCTGCATTTGACCCAAGTTCTTAAGGTAACATACCTATAAAGATATTTTTGAAGGAAATAGAACAACAGGGAAAAAGGAAGACTATAAAGCTTAACTTTTCTTTATGTAATCATGTATTAAGTTTTAAGTATGTATTAAATTTTCAGGCATGAAGGAAATTGTGTTGGCAGTAGGACACAGGTATGAAATAGAGTTCACATAAGGATTTACATTTCCTCCAGGACAGAAATGTCCTAACAAGACATAAATTATTGGCCAGGCGCGGTGGCTCAAGCCCGTAATCCCAGCACTTTGGGAGGCCGAGACGGGCGGATCACGAGGTCAGCAGATCGAGACCATCCTGGCTAACACGGTGAAACCCTGTCTCTACTAAAAAATACAAAAA
>NC_045434.1:26229872-26279239 GCF_002776525.5 Piliocolobus tephrosceles | reverse complement strand
AATGGCAGAATATTCAAAATCTAGAAAGAAAAGATTATGCTGAGCCTCAGGGGGTAGATATGATGAGCAATTCTTTTCTTTCAAGGAAATGATAATTATTTAAATTTCTTTGGTCTCATTTTCAGAGACCTGTCCTTTTCCTGGTCACCTCATTCAGCTCCATATGATCCTGTTGTGAACATCAAGTTTCCTGCTAGACTTGACTTAACTATAATGCATTTGCTGCAGTTTTCCATAAACACCTGTGAATCAAAGACATGGAATTACCTTAGATTAGCTCTGGACCAGCCTGTTGGACCAGCTCTGGACCAACCCTCTCTCCTGAGTTTGGGATTGTGGTACAATCTCAAATTCTCAACCTACCACCCCTTCCTGCCCCACCTCTCCTCTTCCTGTAACACAAGCCACAGAAGCCAGGAGCAAATGTTTCTGCAGTAGTCTCTGTGCTTTGACTCACCTGTCACTTGAACTACCAGTGAACCAAAGAGACTGGAGCATCTGACTCACAAGAAGACCAGACTGTGGAGAAACAAAAATACCTCTTGATTTTTTGATTGAAGGAAGGCTTTCTCTACTTTGTTGGAAAGCAGGTGGCATCTCTAACTGGAAGCAATTCCTGTAGCATCTTCTGGAGTCTCCAGTGGTTGCTGTTGATGAGGCCTCTTGGACCTCTGCTCTGAGGCTTCCAGAGAGTCCTCTGGATGGCACCAGAGGCTGCAGAAGGCCAAGAATCAAGCCAGGAGGACACATGTCACTGTGGACCTTCCTGCCACCAGCCACCGTCCCTCAAAGGACCCAAAGACCAATATTCAACTGTATAATTAAAAGAATTTTCCCCAAATACCATGTTCCTCTATTTTATGGTTCGTTCAGTAAGGTCTGTGTATATCACATTGTTTACCTTCAGTGTAATAACACATAATTATGGTTGTCCTATTTACACCTCAACCATTCAGTCAGCCAGCAAATTTGTATCACACACCCTCCACGCCAAGAGAAAATCAGAGAAATGGAAAAATTCTTCATCACCTTAATGTTTTACAGGGAAGAACAAATGTGTTTTACATGTTCTTTAAATCCTATGTTTAATAAATAGGTCATTGAAAGTTATACAGTGTTTCTCTGGAACTGATGTTAAAAAAAATAGCGAAACATTATAGTAGTCATCTTGTCTCTATATAATGTAATGCAATAAACATGTCATGTACACTGTATATACCTAAGCAAACATCCAAATAAAAAAGCAGCCTACTCAAAGGTTACAGTAATGTTGCAACAATGTTGGTAGTAACCTTGGGATTTAGGGACACAGTGCTTTCAAAACGTTTCTCTGATACACTGCCAGTAGCATCTCTGACTGCTTATTTATATGTCAATCAATAGGCTAATAGGACTTTGGTCTCAGCCCTATTTCCTGAGTCAGAATCTACATTTTGTAATGTATTCTGGGAATTCTTATGGGCGACCAACTTTGGGAGACACTGATAACATTGTAGATAAAGAAGTGTAAGCAACTGTTCAGTTAGGGAGACAATAGATACCTACATGGAATAACCAAAGGTAATTAACACGATTATACAATTTGAATAGTGTTATAACAGTTCATAAAAGGGAAAAGTCAATTGGAGCCCAGAATCTGGGAGATAGACAGAACCCTGCACTGTAAAGAATGGCCCAGCAAAGAGGAAGAAAATGGGCATTCGAAGTTGATAGAATAATATCAGCACAGGGGGGAAGGCAGAAAACCGCGGGGGGGGGGGGGGGGGGAGAGGCTGTTGATGAGCCTGATATCATTAACAGAGACCTCATGTGAGGTGCCAGATTACAATTTATTGAATGTACTGAATGCATAAAGCATGACAGAAACTTGGAACCATGCAGATACAGGGAACCCAGGACAAGTCATGATGATGTCTCAGACGATATAATTCTCAGATTCTCTATCAGCAGCAAAGTAAGATTTAAGGTGGTGTGAAACAACCAGATCCTTCAAGAAATACAAGAATACAAGGGGTCCTGGAGACAGGAAAATATGATCATAGTAATAAATTTGTGATTTTCTTTTCCTTTTTTTCTTTCTTTCTTTCTTTCTTTTTTCTTTTTTTTTTGATGGAGTTTTGCTCTTGTAGCCTAGGCTGGAGTAAAATGGCACGTTATCAGCTCACTGCAACCTCCACTTTCTGGGTTCAAGCAATTCTCTTGCCTCAGTCTCTTGAGTAGGTGGGATTACAGGTGTCCACCACAACTCCCGGCTAATTTTTTGTATTTTTAGTAGAGACGGGGTTTCACCATGTTGACCAGGCTGGTCTTGAACTCCTGACCTCAGGTGATCCACTCGCCTTGGCCTCCCAAAGTGCTGGGATTACAGGCATGAGCCACTGCGCCTAGCCGCTGTGTGCTAAGTGCTGGAACTATAGTTTACAGTAGCATTTTATCCTCCCAACATACCCTATCAGGAAAAACCATTATTGTCATCCTTATTTCACAGATATCAAAACTGAACAGAGAGGTACAGTAACTTGCCCAAGACAACACAGCTAGTAAGTGAAACTGAAAACTGGACAACTGATTTTTTTTTTCAGCCAAGTTCTTTAAGCCCTCTGCTATGCTGCAGCTTAGCTAGCTACAGGCCCTTATCAAGGCAGAACTGTGCCTTGATAGAGACCAGGAAGGCGATTCAGAGCAGTAGGCCTTGTCCATGTGTTTGTTCCCTTCTTCTCCACCACTTGAAAATAGTGTTTCAGTGCCGGGTAACAGGGCACAATACTCTTTTCCTCAGATCAAAAGGGGAGCCATCTGCTTAAGGTGGTTGGGTGCCACTGCACTGCACAGAAGGTTCTCCAAGTGTGAGCTTGGACCCAGGCAGGCCTCAGGTCAGTGGTAAGGGACGACTGCTTCCGTGGTGTTGGCCCGTGGAAATGGAGGGATACAGCTTTGTCCGCTCATGAATCCCTGGGCATTGTCCCGCCTGCTAGAGCCTCTGATCTCTGCCCCTTCGTCACCTGTAGTAAAACAGTCACTAGTTTGGTTGCTCTCCCTAATACCTCTGGTCACTGGGAGCTGTGATCTCACCAAGCCCCTGCCAGGAAAAGCCCCAGAAAAAGGGGAGGGAGGGAGAGCCAGAGGCTGCCGCTGCAGTTTGCAAGAACCGCAGGGGAGAAGGACGCTGCCACCCACAGCCTTCAGAGCTCATTGCAGCTGGGACAGCCAGGAGTGGGGTTAGTCAGCAGCTCGACAAGCGGCTGCCCAGGTCCTGGGGTGGTGGCAGCCAGCGGGAGCAGGAAAGGAAGCATGTTCCCACGCTGCCCACGCCTCTGGGTCCTGGTGGTCTTGGGCACCAGCTGGGTAGGCTGGGGGAGACAAGGGACAGAAGCGGTACAGCTAAGGCAGTTTTACGTGGCTGCTCAGGGCATCAGTTGGAGCTACCGACCTGAGTCCACAAACTCAAGGTAACTCAGGTGTGGAGTCCGGGTGGGCTTCTCTAGAGAGGAAAATCTGTTTCTTTTAGAGAACATTTCCTTTGCAATGTCACGGCTTTCTTTTTTTTTTTTTTTTTTTTTTTAACTTCAGGTAAGTAAATATAACTAATAGGAGAGTATACTGAATTAAATAAACTGGGCGAATGCTAATTTTGCCTCCAATAATGTAGTTTATCATTCTGAGGGTATAGAAAGCATTCCATTTGATTGGTTAGATGATGCTTTCTTTCCAAGTTTATTTTCAATACAGTTTTGTTAGTATGTTTGTGTTGGCTTATATATTGGTGAATTCAAAGGCACCAGGGATTGCTCCCTCATTAGTGCTTTCTGGAAATTCCTGTTCCAGATTTTTAGTTGTATAGTATTTTTATAAGACCCCTATTTATGTATTATTTATTCCATTGTCTACATAGCTTCATCTTCTAAAACTAAAACTGAACACCTTGTGCTTTTTGTCATATAATTTTATGGCTGCCTTATAAATGATTTTCAAAATATCATCAGTTCTTGTATGTTTTTGTGCTTTCACCTTTTTTCTGCTTCATATTTGACTTATTTATCCTATTGAATGCGACTCTTCATTTTCTTCTCTCTGTTAATCATGTCCTGGGATATGACTTATTTATCCTATTGAATGCGACTCTTCATTTCTTTCTCTCTGTTGATCATGTCCTGGGATATGGTATGTAACTGAGAGGAGGTTTAATTCATATAAAATACTACCCTTGAGTTGCAAACTATTTTTTCTAATTGAAATGTTAAAAATAAGACTTCTCAGAAATTAACTAAATCATAGAGTCTATTCAATATTTCCAGTTAGTTATGTTTTAAATGGTAAACCTGCTAGTGTGACTCACTTTTTTTCCTAACATCACAGTTTATTATGAAAGATGTGTTCCTCTTTTACAATTACAAAACCAAAGCAATCTGCCAAAAACTAATGTAATATTTTGAGATCTTTTAGTGTATAATATTAACCTTTTTCAAACTCTCATTGTAACTGGGTTATTTTGGAGGGTATTATTACACACGATCTTGGTCTTATAATAAGAAGAGATCCCTCCTTTTCAAAAATAATCATTTTAAATATTGTACTTGAAAGTGACAATCTAGGTTACGCCCACACCCTTTGGAACTGCCGTAAGCTAAAATCCCAAGGAAAATAACAGTCCTTCTAACACTAATCTTGCCTGCTCATGAGTAGAATGCAAACTTGGTTGTTGGCTTTCTTGTAGCATGCTGGGTTTACGCTTGGGAGTTTTTTCTCTTGTTTGTAGTTAGCATTGAAAATAACAAGCAAAATGCTGGAGGCAGAATCACATAGGGCAAAGGTCTGATTCACATGGTGAGTACACAGGGAACCACGACTGGTCATTCTGTCCCCTCACCCTGTGGGTAAGTTTCCAAAGTTCTGGAGAGTCATTTCTCTGGTAGCAATTGTTGAGTCAAAACCATGGAAACATAACCCAGACAAACTGTCATATTGTTTAACCCTAAATCATATCACTTCTCTCTAGCATTTTCTTATGAAAAATCTAATCCATATATCCGGCTGCTTACACTAAGAACTTGTTCTAACTTGTCCTGCCCCTAGAGCTATGATACTCACTAGATGAATATCAACATAGACAACTCCATCTTTTGGCAAAGTGTATTTTAGCACAAAGCAGAAATCTGTCTACTTATTTCATATAATATTAGCAGGACAATGCCTTGTAAAGGTAAAATGTACCTATTATTCTTGCTCTAAGTCTAAGATGAACACTTTCAAAAATTTCCTTAGAAACCTTATTTAGTCACTCACATAATACAAAGAGATATTGAAGAAAAGATACACATACATTTTCCTCCTAGGGTTCTAGCTTTATATGATTTTGTGACTATGAACAAGTCATCTCTAAACAATCCTTATAAATGAAAAACTCATCATACACATTGTTTGAATTCATATCATCTGTAACTTTTTAATCAGATAGATTATTTTCCAATAGAAATTGTTCAGATCAAAATAGACACACCTCAGTATGAATACACAGCATACATAGTAAAACTTGTTAGAAAACCTCTCTCTGTTGAAATTACTCCACATAAGAGACTGATATTTTTTAGTAAAGATTTTACACCATCATCTACATTTCTGTATTAAAGATCTGGGGCAGGGGAGGACAATAACTTTTCAATTGTACTAAAAATAAATAAATAAAAATGGACTTCCACGTTAGGGACATTAGTATATAGAATCTTAGAATTCTTGAGTTATAAGAACGCTAAGAGGGCCTTTAATTCATATTCAACTTCCGTCTTTTAACCTTCTACTTTTTCCCTTGCCCTCAGCACCAATGACCTTACCAAGTAGTTGTCTAATTTCTACTTGAATACTGCCAGTGATGGAGAATCCACTACCTTCTCTATCTAGCCATTCTAAAAGTACTTACATGCCTCCTTTAATTCTGTCCCCACATATTAACACAATTCCTGTATTCCACATATTAAAATTTGTGAGCATTACTATAACTACAGATTTCTTTTTGCTTTCTGTGAAAACTCGAAGGCTAAAGACTAATTCTTATTACATTTACAAAATAATATTACTAGCTAACATGGATTGAGTATTTCTAGTGTGCCAGCTCTATGCCTTTTGCACATATCAACGTATTTAAAATTATACAACAATTCTGTGAGGGAGATTTCAGTATTAATCTCATCTTATAGTTGTAGAAACGGAAGCACAAATGGATTAAGTAAACTTTTCAAGATAAAACAATAAGAGGTAGATGTAGTCTTCAAGTCCAGAGATACTGAATTCACAGCCTGCACCCTAGCCACCATGCTGTATAGAAGTCATGGCATATGTGGGTGCTGTTATGTCTTGATTATGGCTGGGCCACTGTCCCCACATTAGGAAGCAAAACAAAGCCACTCTGATCAACTGATTGAGACATTTGTAAGGTATTTTCTCTGAATTATCTTTCCTTTTACCCTCATCTTTGAGATGAAGACAAAGATAAGAATGATGTGTCTTTAGAGGTACAGAACAATAACAACAACAACAACAACAGCAACAACAGGAAAGGAACCCACCACTCATGACTTTCCCTGTTGTCTGTCCTCTCTCTAATATTTTTTAAAATCATGAATGCAGTGGTTTCACATTTTTTAATATTGGTTCTGCCACTTATCAACTGTGTCTCTTGGACAAGTCACTGACTGTTTCCAAAACAGTTTTTTCATTTGTTTGTTTCCTATATGAATCCCAGGGCTTTTACCCCATTAGCCATCTCTCACCTCTCAACTAGAAATAAATTCCACCAAATCAATACTTTTTCACAATGTTCCCCAGTAGATTAAAACTATTTTTGATTGATCAGTTGAAAAACAGCTCATACATTTATTCATAAAGGATTTGGTCATATTTTAATCACGTAAAATCTAAACCTATAGTTTGGGTTTATACTGTGATATTGTGTGCTTTTTAGAAAATTGATTCTGAGGAACGATATTAGGGTAGATTAACTTGTGAACAAATAGTTATCACAACAGGATATTTTTGAAGAGACCAATAATTATTTCATTAACTTTATTTATTGATCATATTTATAAAATGGTGGGCTTCTGAAATGCAATAAAGATACTGGTATTCTACTAGAAGTCTGAAGATATGAAAGATCTACGTTTTTTGTGATGTGAGAAATAGATGTTGAATATACCTTTCAAATTAGTTTTTGTATTTTATTTCCAGTTTGAATCTTTCTGCAACTTCCTTTAAGAAAATTGTCTACAGAGAGTATGAACCATATTTTAAGAAAGAAAAACCACAATCTAGCATTTCAGGTAAGCCTGAAATATACTTTTTTAATTTTAAAGATAAATTTCTATGGGTAATTTGGCATTCACATGCATCTAAAATATCCATTTACTTGGAAATTTGTAGAAATATATGTTTTCTTTTTTTTTTTTTTATTATACTTTAAGTTCTAGGGTACATGTGCATAACATGCAGGTTTGTTACATATGTATACTTGTGCCATGTTGGTGTGCTGCACCCATCAACTCGTCAGCACCCATCAATTCATCATTTATATCAGGTATAACTCCCCAATGCAATCCCTCCCCCCTCCCCTCTCCCCATGATAGGCCCCAGTGTGTGATGTTCCCCTTCCCGAATCCAAGTGATCTCATTGTTCAGTTCCCACCTATGAGTGAGAACATGCAGTGTTTGGTTTTCTCTTCTTGTGATAGTTTGCTAAGAATGATGGTTTCCAGCTGCATCCATGTCCCTACAAAGGATGCAAACTCATCCTTTTTTATGGCTGCATAGTATTCCATGGTGTATATGTGCCACATTTTCTTAATCCAGTCTGTCACAGATGGACATTTGGGTTGATTCCAAGTCTTTGCTATTGTGAATAGTGCCGCAATAAACATACGTGTGCATGTGTCTTTGTAGTAAAATAATTTATAATCCTTTGGGTATATACCCAGTAGTGGGATGGCTGGGTCATATGGTACATCTAGTTCTATAACCTTGAGGAATTGCCATACTGTTTTCCATAATGGTTGAACTAGTTTAGAATCCCACCAACAGTGTAAAAGTGTTCCTATTTCTCCACATCCTCTCCAACACCTGTTGTTTCCTGATTTTTTAATGATTGCCGTTCTAACTGGTGTGAGATGGTATCTCATTGTGGTTTTGATTTGCATTTCTCTGATGGCGAGTGATGATGAGCATCTTTTTCATGTGTCTGTTGGCTGTATGAATGTCTTCTTTTGAGAAATGTCTGTTCATATCCTTTCCCCACTTTTTGATGGGGTTGTTTGTTTTTTTCTTGTATATTTGTTTGAGTTCTTTGTAGATTCTGGATATTAGCCCTTTGTCAGATGAGTAGATTGCAAAAATTTTCTCCCATTCTGTAGGTTGCCTGTTCACTCTGATAGTAGTTTCTTTTGCTGTGCAGAAGCTCTTTAGTTTAATTAGATCCCATTTGTCAATTTTGGCTTTTGCTGCCGTTGCTTTTGGTGTTTTAGACATGAAGTCCTTGCCCATGCCAATGTCCTGAATGGTACTACCTAGATTTTCTTCTAGGGTTTTTGTGGTATTAGGTCTAACGAAATATATGTTTTCTTTTTTAACAAGTACTGGCTGCATAATATGTGGAGCCCCTTGTTCATATTACTGAACATTTCAAAGTAGTGACTGCAAAGCATTAAACCAAACCAGAGGCCCTTTGGGGCATGGGGCCCTGTGAAACTGCCCAGGTCACATACCCATGAAGCTGGCTCTGTTTTTAACCTTGATTAAAATAGCTAAATAAAACTTATAAGTGTTTTATTAAGTGTAAAACTTATAAGTAAAACTTATAAGTGTTTTATAAGTCTAAAAAACTGTTATTGAGTACCTGGTATGGGCTGGGCATTGAAATAGGTAGGCACTGTGGATGCAACAGTGGACAAGACATTCTCATATCCTGGGTTCATGGAGATTATGGTCTAGTTTAATGAGCACAGATGTGCCTCTGCAGAATGATTTTTTGCTTCCATTTGGCTCCCTAGATTCATTCAAAGGAACTATGTATGGCTGACTCTTTTGCATCTCCTATTTATCTAGTGTGATATATACAATAGCCATAATTTTTAAAGAAAATCTCTTCTTTTTTCCTCATCTCTTCCTTTATCAAGAATGGGTTGAACAGGGTTCTAGTATCTTAACTATGATACCATATTCTACAGGGATGATAGAGACCATCAAGGGAGCACTTCCTCCAGTTGAGTCCCCTTGTCAGTAATTCACCTGTCCCTTTCCCCAATCAGATGAAGACCTGCTGTCTTTCCGAGAATCATCCTACTCTGTCCTGCCTCTTCTGATCTCCCGTAATCTTCAATATTTACTCAATGGGAGTCTTCCTTTACCGTTAAAAATCAACAACCAAACCAAAACCAAACCAAACCATGTCCAGGTTAACTCCTATCTAGAAAAAGAAAAAAAAAAAAAAATCTCCCCGTGACCCTGCCTGCCTTTTCCTTTTCTCTCCTTTCTTTCACTACCAGTTTTTGTATGAGGACTCTGTATCACTCTCTACATTTCTTCACCTATATTCTTTCCCTAATCTGCTTTAGTATGAATGAGTCTACTAAAATTACTCTCACAAAAGGGCACTCAGGACTGGAGGCGCCAGAGCCTGTGTTCTTTTACTACTAGACATTACTAGGACATTTAACACTCTTCCTTTTTGAAGCTCTCTCTTTACCTGGTTTTTCTATTGTCACTTCCCCTGGTTTTCTGACTTCTCTTACCACTCCTGCTCAGTATCCCCACCAGATATTCTCCCCTAGGGTTCCAATCTCACCCAAAACCAAGGCTTTCACTACTATCTACCCAGAAACCACTTTTCCTCTGAAGCTACACTGACACCCCCTCAATATCAGCAGAATTAAATCTTCCCTCTTCTACACACCCCCAGAACCTTGAATTAATCCCTACCTTCTAAATATATTATAAGGATCAATTGAGTTCATAAGTACAAAGTATTCATAATGATGCTGACACATAATATGCACTCAGTAGAAGTTAGCTACATTATTGTTATTGTTGCTGCTATTATTAATCATAACTTAGATCATATATGTCGTAGTATTATGAATATCTATATATCTATATTTCTCCACTCATTTATCTATTCTTCATATGTGCTCATTTATATATTTATTTAATTTTAAACAAATCTGTATTTAAATATTCTTTTATTTTAAAATAATTGTGTATTGAGGCCGGGCACAGTGGCTCATGCACTTTGGGAGGCCAAGGCAGATGGATCACTTGAGGTCAGGAGTTCCAGACCAGCCTGGCCCACATGGTGAAACCCTGTCTCTAGTGAAAATACAAAAATTAGTTGCACATGGTGGTGTGTGCCTGTAGCCCCAGCTACTCAGGAGGCTGAGACATGAGAATCACTTGAACCCAGGATGTGGAGGCTGCAGTGAGCCAAGATCGCATCACTTCACTCCAGCCTGGGTGACAGAGTGAGACTCTATCTCAAAAAAAAAAAAAAAAAAAAAAAAAATGTGTATTGAGAACCTACCACATTCCAGGTTCTGGGATTAAGTGAATAAGACATGGACCTTGACTTCCAGGAGCCAACCAGCTACTGGGGATAACCTATAGGTAGACAAGCAATGACAGTAGAGTAATAAGGAAGAACTATGATGAGGATTCTGTAGTAGGACATAGGAGACCTATCTCCAGTCTGGTGGTCAGGAAAGTACTTCTCTTTCTAGGTTGATAGCTGAAAAAATAGTAGGATCTTGGAAATCCAAGTGGGGAGGCAAGGCATTGGAGGGTAGATGCATTTTAAACCAAGGCACAGAATGTTTCAAAGTTTGGAGGTGAGAGTATGGTATGTTTGTCGAACCATAACTGGATCAGCACAGCTAGAGCACAAACTTCAGGGAAGGAATTAACAAGAGATGCAACTAGATGGAGATCAGGCATCCATGCTAGGCTTTATAGTGAGAGGAATAGGGAGTCCCTAATAGGATTTCAGCAGGAGAAAGATTTGTCCTTTAGAAAGATGATTGTCTCCAATTATAGAGAATGGATTGGAGGAAGACCAGAGTCCAGAGCCAGAGAAACTAGTTATGGGACTGTTGTATCAATCCAGATAGCAGAGAAGCTGAGATGGGGAAAATGAGATGGGGAAAATGATTTAGGAGCTAAAATCAATTAAACTTGGTGACTCATTAGATGTGGAAAATGAGAAAGAAAAGGGAATTATTATGGACTTCAAGGTTCTGGTTTGAACAGCAGAGTGGACAGGGTGCCATTCAGTAAGAAAGAAAATTTAAGAAAAGTAGATAGTTTGTGAGGGAAGGTGATAAGTATAGATTTGGAGTCTGTCTATAGAATGTCTACCTAGAGATGTTAAACGAGCAGATCGGTGTAGAAGTTTGACCTTCAAAAGAGAGAACTGAGCTAGCTGTAAACATTTGGGAGACATCAGAACAAAGATGGTAATTGAAGCATTTAGAGGGTGTAAACTCACCAGGGAGGATGTGATGAGAAGAGAAGGCTGCAGACAGAGCTCGAAGTAGCAGCAAAGTCCAAAGGATGAGCCAAGAAAGAAAAGTTTACCAAGGAGCTTGAGAAAGCCTGTTCAGGGAGGGGAGAAGAAATCTAGAGAATGTGGTATCCTGGAAGCAAAGGGTCAAATGCTATGAAGAGATATTAATATAAGGGCCAAAATGTGGTCCTTTTGTTATGGAATAGTGGGGGAAGTCCAGACGGCAGAATGAGGAGTGAATGGAAGGCGAGGAAACTGAAGCAGAAGGGTCATAGATAACTCTTCCCTGAAACTTGGTTCCAGATGGGAGGAGAGACAGGGTAGTTCTGAGGCGGACTCAGGAGCTTAAGGGTATTTGAGAATTTTATAAAAAGGAATACAGAGACTTAAAATAT
Organism: Piliocolobus tephrosceles; assembly: GCF_002776525.5. Lineage (NCBI taxonomy): Eukaryota > Metazoa > Chordata > Mammalia > Primates > Cercopithecidae > Piliocolobus > Piliocolobus tephrosceles. The sequence continues at coordinate 26,267,311 of NC_045434.1, read as the reverse complement.
TTAAGGGAAGACTCCATAGAAATGCCACAAAGTCCTTTCCAATAGAAAACGAAGGGATAAAAACATCTGAGAGAGAAGACTGGGAAGAAGCAGGAAGCATTGAGATTCAAACCTTGGGCCGGCTTGGCCTTAGGTAGAATGGCTACTACCTTCACCGGGGGCCCGGAAAGCAGAAGATAACGTTGCCAATAAAATTAAGTTTGTAGTTGTGAGCAGGAAGTTGAAGGATGTCCTGTCCTATATCACAGAGTCTATTCATTTTCATAGCTCCAGCTCCAAGCTTAGCATATACAATAGATACGTAAGAACTGTTTAATTAAATTAAATTGTAGGTAGATGAAGGGAATATGAGGTGGGAAACATACTCATTAGGGCCAGGAAAAGAGGAATTGGTAGGTATTTGAAGGTGTACCTTTTGTGGCTTTTGCCAAGCTAAGCAAATTTTAATCCCTTTGCTGTGTAAGACATTGTGCTAAATGCCGTAAGAGATGGAAAGGACTAATTCCAGGCTGAAGACTTTTAAACAATAAAAAGCCATGGATAGTTTTTGAAGAAAAGGGTACTATGATCAAAGTCCTTTCAGGTGATTATGTTTTGTAATGATTTCCTGATTTAACCTTAGTAGAGTTAGACTCTGACAGTTGGTGAGAACAGTCTCCAATTTATGTGTAAGGCCTTTGCACCTTTCTGTCAACCCCTGTGTATCTCAGAATATATTTGTTTTATGTGAGCAAAGGCATTTTGACGTCCATTTTAATGTAATTGCTTCCTGAACGTCCAAAGTTGCTTAACTCTGAACTTCTGAAGTGCAGGAGTGGTATCTTATTCACCTTTGTATCTCTACAGTAGTTGATACAAGGAGGCAAATCTGGCATGAAGGAAAAGCCTTTTATTTTGACTGAGATCTGGATTTGAACACTGCCATTAACTATGTGGCCTCTCCCATTCCCCAGACTAGTCCTGTGTCATTTGTTCCTTTCCCCTATGTCCTGCTCCACTCATCTGCTGGCTATGATTCTAGCTGAGCCCTGAACAAATCATGAGCCTCACTCCTGCAGCATGAACGAGTGTGGCTGTTAGCTATTGTAATTGCAGGGGGCTGGGCTGCAGGATTGGAGGTCTGAAGATGTCCATCCAATAAAGTTTGTGGACATTTCAGCAGGTGAAGGAATATGGCTGGGGTCATTTTTAGGAATTCTGTCTTGGGCTTTAAAATGGCTAGTTTTGGCTGGGCATAGTGGCTCACGTCTATAATCCCAGTGCTTTGGGAGGCCAAGGTGGGAGGATTGCTTGAGGCCACGAGTTTGAGACCAGCCTGGGCAATGTAGTGAGACCCTGTTTCTATTTAAAAATATATGTATTTTTTAATTAGTCGGGCATGGTGGTACATGCCTGTAGTTTCAGCTACTGGGGGGGCTAAGGCAAGAGGGTCATTTAAGACAAGAGCATCACTTGAGCCCAGGAGTTTGAGGCTGCAATGAGTTATGATCACACCACTGCACTCCAGCCTGGGTGACAAAGTAAGGCCTCATCTCTAAATAAATAAGTAATTAATTAAATTGGCTAGTTTTGAGTCTCCACATTTTTCAGGGACAAATTATAAAATATTTATCCCTGAAGGAGTTTTGAAATAGCTGCAATAATCACTACCTTGTGTTATGTAATGCCTTGTTCACCTAAGAGCAGGGGATTGGATTAGCTGACCTTCTGTAGTCGGTCCTTTCCAGTTCCACAACTGCACTAATTTGGGTACATGCTGTGCTGGCTTCCCCAAGCCCTGAAGTAGGCCACTCCTTTCTCCAATCCAGCTTTGGGCACTGAGGAGAGGGTGAGAAGGGTCTTAGGCCATCTGGCTGATGGAGGAGCTAAAGAGCAGCTCGAAAACCATTTAGCCATGTGTTTTCCTACATGCTTGAAAGTATTCGGTATGCATTTATGAAAACATCCTTTTGTTTTGCCTTAATTCTGAAGAAGTAGGAAGGGAGGTTGAATAAATACTCCAAACTGTCCACTGAAGTAATAGGTCTTATTAGGTTAAATAACTTAGTAGACTTTCTCTGGGCATCTGGTATTTGCAGCCATGTGATGCCAATAAACAAACCAACCAAGCAAGACAACCATGGCAACTAAATGCGGCACATAATTGGCAGCATAGTCAGCACCCTGTTGGGCTCACTGGCAGCCAGGTTAGGTGGAAATAGTCAGTGGAAACTTCCATCAGGAGCCAAGACAGAGGGTAGCAGCTGGAAGAGAGGGGTCAGTCAGTGGAGTCAGACATGTCAGGAGTCAAAAGAGGTGCAGACATCTGGACTGTTCTATAAAGATGGGGGCCTGAGCCCTGGCTCAGGAGTCCAGAGATCTGAGTTCTGATCCCAGCAATGCTACCAGATCACTGACTGACCTTGGGCAAGTCATCCTTGTCCCCCCATTCCTACCTCCCAGGCTTTGTTAACTAAAATAAGGACTGAACTTTGTGACCTCCACAGTCCTGTGTAAAGCCAACATAAAAACAAACAAAAAGCTTCAGGCACAAGATCAGAATAAATTCCAGGACTAGGAGTTCAAAGGAAATGAATAGGACAACCAAGGGTGGCAAGACAGGGGTGGGGAAAGATAGGATCTCTGTCCCAGAGATCAGAGTTTACCATTGCTTCTGTAACCAGTTACTTCAAACTTAGTGGCTAAAACAACACAAATTTATTCTTTTATGATTATATTTCTGCAGATCAGAAGTCCAAAATGGGTTTTATTGGGCTAAAATCAACGTGTTGGCAGAGCTGCATTCCTTCTGGAGGCTCTGGGGGAGAATTGTTTCCTTGTCTTTTCCAGTTACTGGAAGCTGCCTACACTCATGGGCTCGTAGCCCCTTCCTCCATCTTCAAAACCAGCTGAGTAGCATCCCAAGCTGTTCCTAACTCAGATTCTCCTGCATCCCTCTTATAAGGACCTTTGGGATTACATGGGATCCACCTGGACAGCCCAAAAGAATCTCATCTCAAGATGCTTAATCATAGACACACAGTCCCTTTTTCCATATAAAGTAACGTATTTCCAGGTCCCAGAGATTAAGACATGGACATCTCAGCAGGGGCACATTATTCTGCCTACTACACCCACCAAACAAAGCCCTCCCACAGTGTCCTCCCTCTCAGAGAATGGCACCCTCCTCCACCCAGCTCCCCAAACCAGAACCTCATCAGCCATCCATGGCAACTGATGTCCTTCATTCTCTACCCCATATCCAATCCATCTTCAAGTTCCAACTATTTTATCTTCTAAATAGATCACTAATATATTCTCTCCTCATCATCTCATCATAATCTCAGTCACCACTGTCTCTCCTGGAGCCAAATCTGTTCTCACAATTGTTCTTCACTCCGTTTCCTCCCAGATCATCCTCCACAAATGCAGTCAGAGATTTTAAAACCAAAATTTTGTCCATGTTGCACCCTGATGAAAACTCTTTAATGGCTTCCAGATACTCTTAGGCTAAAGGGAAAACTCAAAGAGGCTTACAAAGCCCTGCATGGTGGGACTCTGAGAATGCCTTCGGCTTCACCTTCTGCCCCTTCCTTTCACATACTAAGCTCCACCTCCACACTGGCTGTCAGTTCTCTGAAAAGACCACATTTTCTGGCACCTCAGGGCCTTTGTGCATACTACTCTCACTTTTTAGAATGTCTTTGGCCATCCCTTTGCCTCTCTGCCTTTGGACCTCAGTTAAAGGATTAATTCCCCAGAAAAGAATTCCCCAACTTAAGTCCAACTGGACTAGATTCCCCTGTCAAATACTCTTCAGAGTATTCCATTCTTTTCTGTCATAATATTTACCATAGGTTTAAATTGAATGTTTTCAGATCACGAGGTCAGGAGATCGAGACTATCCTGGCTAACAAGGTGAAACCCCGTCTCTACTAAAAAAAAAATACAAAAAACTAGCCAGGCAAGGTGCAGGCACCTGTAGTCCCAGCTACTCGAAAGGCTGAGGCAGGAGAATGGCGTAAATCCAGGAGGCGGAGCTTGCAGTGAGCTGAGATCCGGCCACTGCACTCCAGCCTGGGCAACAGAGCCAGACTCCGTCTCAAAGAAAAAAAATAAAATAAAATAAATAAATAAATAAATAAATAAATTGAATGTTTGTGTGATCATTTGTTTAAAATCTGTCTTTCCTACTATAAAAACTTATAAAGTTATAGAACTATAAAAATGTTCAACTTTTTACAGACTCTATGAAGGCAGGGAGTGGGTGTATCTATTTTACTCTTTTATGCACCATTGCAATTCTGATGCCTAGGATAATATAGGCACTCGACATTCATTGAATAAATAAAGGGATGAATACAAGGTGGAGGTGTAGTATAAAGAAGGGGTTTAAAAGTCATGACCTAGAGGTAGACATATTAAACTTTGAATCATGATGCTGTGTGATTTTAGGCAAGATATTTAAACTCTCTGAGGCTCAGTTTCCTCAGCTATAAAATGAAGATCTTAATATTTACCTTAAAAATATGTGAGGATTAATATAGGGACTTACAGTACTTGAATGTATCAAGGAAACAGTACAGGAAAGCCCTATTATAATTATCATCACCAGTGCAAACAAATGGTGGCTGAGCTCCATGAGTGCTGTGACTTCCTTCTCCTGCCTCTAGGATGCCTAATGGTGAGAAGCCAACCCCATGACACTTGTGGATGGCTCAGAAATGACAGTAGTTGATTTCTGTCACTTGTCTGGAATGGGATTTTTGGTCATGGATTCTCAAGATTTCAAAGACATCAAGATCACCAAGGAGCACATATTAAAGTCCAGATTCCCAAGTTTCACCTCCAGAGCTCAGATTCGTTGAGGCTGAGGTGATAGTTGGAAATCTGCCTCTTAGTAAGACCCTCGGTAATTCTGATGCAGAGACTCCAAGGTCTACACCTGGGAAATTCTAGTACGGTCATCCCTTGGCGTCCACATGGGATTGGTTCCAGGACTACTCACAGATACCAAAATTTGCAGATGCTCAAGTCCCTTATATAAAATGTCATAGTATTTGCAATAACCTATGCACATGCTCTCATATACTTTAAATCATCTCTAAATTAGTTATAATACTGAACGCAATGTATATACTATGTAAATTGCTATTATGTTATAGTTTTATTTGTATTGTTTTATTGTTGTTATTTTTATTGTTGTTTTTAAAATATTTTTGATCCAAAATTGGTTGACTCCATGGATGTGTAACTATGAATATGAACCATGGTCATGGAGGGCTGACTATATATAATTCCTTGAATTCTAACTCAGCCATCAACTTTTTCCCTAACTCCCCAGACAGAATCTGTGCTTCATCCTCTCTTCTTCTGTAGTATTTTGCCCATATCTCAGCAGTCGCTCCTATCATACATCTATCTCCAAATTAGCTTGTGAACTCCTCAGGACAGGGACTGTATTTGATCCACGTAGCCAGAAACTTTCTAACACAGTGCCTGGCATGTAGAAAGTAAAACCTCATTCTTGATTTCTGCACCCATAACCTCCTGTCCCTGCTGTGTTCTCCCATTGCAGTAACTAGTAACATCATTTACCCAGTTGTTCTGATAACACACCTTGAAGTCATCCTTGACTTCTGTCTCTCCCAAGCCACATGCAATCCATCAGCAAGTCTTGTTTGTCTTACCTACACAAATGTCCAGAATCCAACCACTACTCATCACGTCCTGCTACATGTGCTGGCCCAGTACACTGCAGTCTCTTTCCTATACTGCCTAAGCTCTTTGCTTCCATTGTTGTCCCTACACAGACTATTCTCTACACAGCAGCTATGATGAACTTTTTGTTTTAGGATGAACTTTTAATACATGTTATACTATGTCTCTGCTATACAAAGTGGTTTTTCATTTTACTTAGAAATGCTCCATTTCACTTACACGAGGCATGGTGGCTCGTGCCTGTAATCCCAGCACTTTGGGAGTCTGAGGCGGGTGGATCACCTGAAGTCAGGATTCGAGACCGGCCTGGCCAACATGGTGAAAAGTCATCTCTACTAAAAACACAAAAAGTAGTTGGGTATGGTGGTGTATGCCTGTAATCCTAGCTACTTGGGAGGCTGAGGTAGGAGAATTGGTTGAACCCAGGAGGTGGAGGTTGCAGTGGGTCCTGAGATTACACCACTGCACTCCAGCCTAGGAGACACAGCGAGACTCCATTGCAAAAAAAAAAAAAAAAAAATGCTCCAGTGATGTCCCATTTTACCTAGAAGAAAATTCGAGTTCTTACCATAGCCCAGAGGGCCTCCCTTATTCTGCACACCCACCATCCACCTCATCTCTTCTTTCTTCCCATACTGTTTTCTTACTGTTCCTTAGATACATCAAGCCTACTCCTGCCTCAGAGCCAGACAGCTGCGTGATTTGGTTCCTCAATTCATCTAGGTCTCTGAGCACTCCCACGTCAGAGAAATCTAAAGTAACTACTCTGTCGCATCACCCTCTGTAATTGAAATGAACATCTTTCTTAAGCAAAGACAGTTATCTCTAAGGAATGACAGTGGGTCAAAGTGGGCGGGACTTGGTCAGAACTATTTCTCCTGCTCTGTTGACTTCTTTTAGGTCTAGGACAAGTGTTTCTACCATTCTGTTTGATCTGTGTACATGTAATGTTGAGTTAATGAGCTGCTAAAACCTTCCAGATTGAAGATAAGCCGGTCAGCCTCAGGACCAGGAGGAATGGTAGCAATCACTCTTGGTATCGTCTGTTTGCTTTTCTTGCTTAGCAACTCTGCCTTTGGTGACCCTGAATACAGACATAGTTTAAACATTTGTTTTCACAGGACTTCTTGGGCCTACTTTATATGCTGAAGTCGGAGATATCATAAAAGTTCACTTTAAGAATAAGGCAGATAAGCCCTTAAGCATCCATCCTCAAGGAATTAGGTACAGTAAATTATCAGAAGGTAAGATAAATTTAATATTTTTCTGAAAAGGGAAAATGTCTAAGTCTTTAATACCAGCATCAACGTTTAAAACCATATTGTTAACCACATGCTGTTAGGGAAATCTTTTGCAACTGGTAATTATAAAAATTGTTGCTGTTGTAAGTTTCGAGAGAAGAAAAGGAAAAGGTTTTGGACATTTTTCACTGGGTTCTCACTCTTTAATGTTTGGGAGGGCAAGTTATCTAATTTCTCTGAATTCTCATATGCTCATCTTAAAATGGGAATAATAATACATACATTGAAAGATGGTTTAAGGTGGGAGTCAGTAAATTTTTCTGTAAAGGGCCAGAGAGTAAGTTTGTTTGGCTTTGCAGGCCATAGGATCTCTGTTGCAAGTACTCAACTCTGCCTTTTAGTACAAAAGCAGCCATAGATGATACTTTCTTTTTATGGCTTTGGTTACAGATGCCAGAACTAATTAACTTTATTACCTTATTCTTTCCCTCAAGTCATACACCAGAGTAAAACTGCCTCTGACAATACAATTTTATTTACCAAAACAGGCAACTGATTGGATTTGGCCCATGAGCCACTGACACAGTGACATAGAACTATAGGCTTCCTGGCACATAGATGACACTCAGTAAGTGGTATTTGGTGGTAGTGAGACTAGAAGTATTAATAGTATTAGACTTTTGGACATACTGAAGTGGTTAAGAAAGTAAGCTTTAAAGGCAGACAAGTTAAAATTCTAGCTTTATCATTTCTGATCCTACGACTTTAGCATCTCTGAGCCTCAGTTTTCTCATCTATAAAATGGAAATGATTATAACCACCCATAAGATTGCCTGAAATTTAAATGAGATCACTTAGGTAGAGAACTAAACGTGGCTCCTGGGATCTGATAAGCTCTCAATAAATAATGATGACAATGATGGCAATGATCATAAAGATAATAGCGATGCAAGTTATTGTATCAGCCACTGAATAGTAAGTACCTGATGTTAATATGGTTCTAATTATCCCATTATGCTGATGTTTGGATCATTGTAAGCATCATAGAGTTCCATCCAGCACTGGTATGAAAAACTGTATGCAAATTGTAGTAGTTGTTGGTATAATAACATTTTGAAATAATTTCAGACTTTTCATGGTTCACAAATATCTTTCCTTCTCCCACACGTTCCAGCCATCATACCTTTGAGAGAAGAATTGAGTAGGAGAGTGGTTTACGTGCAGGTTTTAGAACTAGACTCATAAGTGCAAATCCTGGCTCAGTGACTTTTATACAGTTATTTAACCTCTGTGTGCCTCATCTTTCTCATCTACAAAATGAGAATAATAATCATATCTCTGTCATACAGGTTTGTTGTCATGAAATCTTAGAATAATGACTAGCATATAACAGACATTCAATAAATATTAGCTATGATAATAAAGATAATTCTTCAATTAAAATGTGTTCAAATAATTTAGTATTTATCTGAAAACTCGTCAGTTTCAGAAAAAAATCAGAAAGTAATTTTTAAATTTATTAATTTCTATATAAACTGTTGTCAAACTCATTCCCACTAAGGTTTAAGTGACTGATAATAGGTCAATGAACTACCTGCCTTGGGAGTACTTACATTAGCACTTAATCTTTGGTTTGAGGAAAAACAGTGAAGCATTAACTGTGGCATTGAGATTTCTTTCAAAGTGAATTTGGCAAGACTCTGGGTGAGGTAGTGTGCACAGGAGTTTCTCCTATGTTCTTAAAATCACACCATGACATACATGAAATCAGTCATACAGTGACATAGTGAACAACCACCTCACCTACTTATGAGGCTTCCAGACGACTGCATCAGGAGTTCAGCAATGTGAAGAAGAAGGGGGAGAAACCTCAAAATATCAAAATGTCACATGCAGGTTTCATTTCAAATAAGGGAGGAGGTAAGAATTATAGACTTTGTACCCTACCTGGGCTGTTTGCACAGTGAACGAACCTTGCAACATTATCCCTCTTCCTTTACTGTTTGTTTGTCCCTATATTCCCCACAGCCAGCAATTATTTATGAGCAATTGTTTAAAATACTCCCACAACTTTCACTGGAGACATGATTATTGGTGTATATTGCCTCTGGTCCTATGAATCTAAGAAAGGTAAATACATATCAGTGGGGAAAGTAAAATTTTACCTTGGAAATGAGATGCAAATCTAATAGACAGATAGTATCTTTTATGGTAAGAGAAAAGCCTTCTAAGTTGATTTGATTATGCCCTCTGCATTAAAATAAAACATCTCCTTCTCCATGTCTGACACTCAGCCTCACCTATAGCCTCCCTCTGTGGTTTGAGCTACTTTTTTTAGGAGTGGGGATAAACTAACTGCATGCTGAGCCAGTTACATGAGAATCCAGATTCCTCTATCTCAGAGGTAGATATTTGAGAGATGGGTGGTAGTGGGGGGTTAAGATAGTATCACATTGGCTTCAGAAACCACGACAGAACATAAGGCAACTCTGGATAACCCTTTTTGACAGAATGGACAAACGGTGATTTGTAAAAATGCTTATAAGGACATTTCCTTTAATAACGTATTTAATAAGACTGTTTTAGATCAGGGAATAAAATATCTGCAACTGTAACTAATCACTTAAAAACTATCACTAAAAGGTTTCAATTTGAGGTTACATTTTCAGAAACTCTATAACTAGCATGCAACATATTGACTCTAATGCTGCACCTTTGAGCAAAGTTTGTTCAGTAAAATTTTCAAAATTGTTTTGGTCAATTACCTTTAAAAAGCTTGTTTCATAGAGAATTTAATATTATTATTTTCTTTTAGTTATATTCTCATATTTTAAATGTATGAGTTGCATATGAATGTCATGTCACAAAATTAGCTCTATAATAGATGACCATCTGCTGATAAGCCAGCTCTCCAAATGAAACATGTTTTCTGCCAGACATTGTTCCTTGTATCTAAGGGTTGCCAAATTCTCTATACAAAAATTTACTCTTCTAGGTTGTTCCAAAACATTCCAATGCTTGACTTAATGGAGGTGATTACATTTTTTCACTTCTCATCTGAATATTTTGGCCTTATGTAGATACTTCCTTGAGTATATGATAAACACCTGAAACAAACTATAATGGCTATGGTTTGTATATTTAATAAATCACAAAAATGTGGATCCCTTTTCCAAAGAGACTTGCAAGTCCTGTGCAATGAAATCAGCTCTTTATAAAACATCAGCATTGATTTGCCCATTGCCTACATTGTAGCTTCTAAAAGAATGTTCTGAATCTTTGAATGCATTGAAGTATTCACCAAGTTTATTAACTTAGGAGAGGAAAAGAGTTGTTCACAAAAATAAATAACAAGGGAGAAGTTACTGAGTGGGCACCCTAATGGGTAACCAAAAAGGCTCTTTATGTAACTTCACTTTCCCAAAGCTTGTATGCACCGTTTTTCATTTTAAAAAAATACTGGGAGCTTTTGGCAAGTAATTAGGACATCATGACAAGAGTAAATGCAATACAAAGCTGACTATCGACTGAGCAGGAAATGAACAGAACTGAGTAAATATGAAGGAAGAGCTTCCCTTGTATAAAGATTTTATTCTAGCAAGCAGCTGAACAAGGATTTTCTGTGCTCTAGCACAATAGTTGTCCCTGTCCATTTCTCTTTTCAGTTTAGAGCTTTACTTGTTTTATTTTGATTACAAAGTCAAAATCACATTCACCAAAACTCCATCTCACAAACGCTTCCTCTAAATAGCTGTTTGTATTTTATACTTTATATTAATGTATGTTGCAAAAATCAAAGATACAACACACCTGTTTTATTCTAGGCTAAAGGTAGACTAATTTGAAGTGAAAAGAATAAAAGCATTGATAAAATTATGCCCCAATGATCTCATTAGCAGTTCTTACTCAGTGTAATTACAGAATATATCCTATGTGCAAGTCTATATTGTTCACTATTTGATTCAAGATGCTCATAAGTCAACTTCTGGTAGTATACTAAATTAACATCATTCATTTAATTATTTGAAATTAATCTTATGTTTAACTGACAGGTGAATGTGAAATTCTGAGTAATTTAGTTTGGTCAACTAGACAGACATTAATTTGTGTGACTAGAGTAACCTCTCATTATCTATCTCAAAATATCATGTATATACAATAATTTTTTAAGCCCAGTATGTGTTAAAATAAATCTAGGTGTGAAACACTGATCATTTACAAGTAGGTTCAATATTGTTAGAAAATCAGTCACCCTGCTATACCTAGCACAAATGTTATAGCTTCTTAGGCAATTTTTAGATACTTACATTGGTTGGTTCTCATTCCAGATTGACAGTGTGTTCTAATTGTAGCCCTAGAAGAAATCTAGAGGTCAAACCTATCACAATTAGGGCACCAACATGGACCCTAGAGTTAACTAGGATGAGCCCCTCAGGGTCCCAGGCCCTGTCTTCTTTACATTTTTACTCTGGATTTAGCACAGAGCCTGGAACCTAGTGGATGTTGATGGTCATGATCATGATGAGATTAATCATTACTGAACTAAACTGAGGGACTGAGGACTGATTAGAAAGTAGGGACTGTGCATTATTTTCCACTTGCTTTAAAATTATTGATTTTGCTGATAATTTTGAGCAGGTACCTTGTCTTACTTATTGCCAAAAAAAAAAAAAAAGTATTTTTACCAAAAAAATCTTACTTACTTTTATCACCTTTGGAATAAATATATCACTGCAATGGACTGGATGTTTGTATCCTCCCAAAATTAATGTGTTGAAATCTAATCCCCAGTGTGATGGCATTAGGAGGTGGGGCCTTTGGGAAATTTTTAGGTAATGAAAATGGAGCCCTCATGATGAGATTAGTGCCCTTATAAAAGGGACCCTCTCACTCACCCTCTTTCTACCATGTGAGGACACACAAGGAGAAGATGGCAGTCTACAACCTGGAAGACACCCTGCGCCAGAACCCAACCATGCTGGCACCCTGATTTTAAACTTCCAGCCTCCAGAACTGTGGGAAAGACGTGTCCGTTGTTTATAAGCCACCCAGTCCAGGGTAGTTTGTTACAGCAACCCAAACTAAAAAAATCACCGGTTTCTATCTTACTCACATGTGTTACCAGAACTCAAGCACACTTAAGATATATCTTATCTAAAGTAGAACATAAAGGAAAGAGGCTGTATTAATTGCAACATGGCTGGGAAAGGAAATACTTAAGCAATATGTAAACATGTATTCCCACAGGCTACCAGAGCATTTATTAGGAGACAGAAATTTTACAAATATTTTCCAGTCCTCATAACCCATCAAAAAGGATAAAGTTATCTCTAGAAAAAGGATTATATTATCTTAAAATATAAATGAAAAAACTGAGGCTAAAAGGGACTTGAAGAAACCTTCCCAAGTTCACACAGTTAGCAAATGATACAACAACCAAGATATTTCAACTCTGACCCTAAAGTTCCAGTGCTTTCTCCCACTATCTAGCAGGAGAAAGTATCGTTAACCATATAATCTCACAAATACTGAATTTCAAATGATGATGAGTGCTGTTAAAAAACCAACAACAAACAAACGTGTATCACAATCAGAGATCAAGAAGGGTGTCAGATGATATCTGATCTGACATCTGAAGAATAAGCACACATTTACCCTGAAGAAGAAAGGGAGGAAGAACTTCAAAAGTTATCTCCTACCCTGCAAAGAATATAATGCTTTTTCCTTAGGGGAACTTGTGAAAGCAGTGGAAAGAATATCATTTTCTACTATAGAAACACCCTGTGATGTTTTAACCATTTAAAACAGTGGAAGCTGCCTGTCCAGAAACATCATTTTTCAACTTTATGAGGCCATGTAGCAAGAAGCATTGAAGAAGGGCTGTCATGCTTGATTCAAGATAGATAGTGCAACTCATCAACTAGCCATCCTAATTTCAGTTAATACACAAGATCTGACCCGAGAGGGCAACTCTCCTTATCAGTCCTGTTCATGCTTTGCTATCAAAGGTCTTTTGTAATCTTTCACAGATAATGCTTCCTGCTTATCAGTGGAGACTTTCTCCATAAACTTTGTTTCTTTTATAGACTAGAATTATGTTATAACTTACAGGAAGTGATTTAAGCTTTTATCATTTCTCAGCTCTTGACAGTTTTATTACCAAAGTGAAAGTACAGCTTATAGTAAATATTAGTTATTAGTGTCAAGCTATGCTTCGGGGTGTGTTGGGGGAAGACATAACAAAGTCCCCTTTACGCCAGCACAAAGTTCACAAACTCAGCTGCCTATAGTAGCCAGATGAGTAGTTCAGTGAACAAAATTGGTCCAGTAAGGACTGATAATCAGAAAGCAGAAGAGGGCAGCTAAGATCCAGCTCCAACAAAATTCTGTGCAGGACTTTGGTCCTGTTGTTAACTAGATCTCCAGGTTTTTGTTTTTTAAAGAGAAACCAGATTCTTATATAATTACTCCAGATTTTTAATGTTGGCATTTAATCTATTTTAACATTATGCAATCCTAACAACACAGCCGTGAGCTTTGACTTGTTGACCTAGGCTCTAGCCCATAGGACCTTACATTTTAGTAGTTTAATAAATATTCACTGAGCATCTTCTTCATGTTCATGTTCCATGCTCCTCCAGGTACCTATGGAAGGCACCAGAGACACTAAGACAAATACGATCCAGCACTTTTCCTTGAGCAGCTCACACTTGAGTGACCAAAATGTGCAGGACACAAATACTTATGATCTAGTAGAAGAAAATGGAATTAGTCATGTAATCTCAGAGGCATTTAATTACAAATTGTGATGAGTGCTGTAGAAGGAAAAAAATGTGTATCAGAATTGGAGATAAAGGTAGAAGTGAACTGATATTCAAGGTGATGTCTAAAGGATGAACACATATTTATCAAAAGGAAGAAGGGACAAAGAGCATTCTAGGCAGAGGGAATGGCATCTGCAAAGACCCTGAGGTAGGATAGAAGTGGATGTCTGGGGAACTGACAGGGGACCCAGGGGACAAGGAGCCCACAGTTAACAAGGGAAAAGACATATGATAAGACTGAAGAGAGAAGTAGAGGTAAATCATACATGGACTTGTGGTCCACATTAAAGACTTTATGCAAGAAGTAAATCTAGATATACCTACTCAACTTATGGTTTCCATGCTCAGAACCTCATGAGGTACATTGCACATCACTGTAGTACCTGAATCCTTCATTGCTAATGAATGAATGTGCCTTATTTTCCACTCCCACCTGGAGAATCCAAACATATGCTGATGCCATGAAAACTCATGCAAAGTGTTTTGAGTGGAATAGATTTTCCACAGTTGGGATGGGGAAAGGTACAATTAAGGAAGGGAAGCTGACATTGCTGAAATGTAAAAAATATTTTATATGGAAATTTAGCATCTCAGACTTTGGCTTCTGAACATAAGGAACCAGATTTGCCTTTTTTCTTAACAACTAGACAGGCAGACAAAACATATAAAACAGAAGTTTTCAGACATCAAATGACAGACAACTCAAGACAGTGAAAGAAGAACAAATCAGGTGTGCCCTGTGAGTGCCAAAGCTTACTGCCTGAAGAGAGTTTCCAGGGAACAGCACAAGCAGGGAGAACCCAGATAGAGTCTCTATGGGTGAGGAAACAGAGTTTGGACTTTGGAGAAGCCTGAGTGGCTAGAATTTGTGATTTGTAGGGCAGAGTCCTGAAGAGGACAGTATAATCACAGAGAAAGAGCTCTTGAGAATCTACAGAGAGGTTTTGTCAAGTTGAACACTGTTCTGCACATACATGTGAGGAAAGCACTGAGGGTAAGCAAAATGTCATTTGAAAGGAACAGCTGGAATAGTCCCTGGACCTTACGCAGGGCCAGTAATCATTTATGTTCCTACCATCAAACATAGAAAGACTTCCTAATAAATTAGCATTGGATAGAATTCTCAGAAGGATTTAGAAACAGTCGGTGGATAAAATTAGACTACAGGCTGCTGAGGAGGCAACAGAATAAAAAATAAGATTTGAAAGAATCAAGTTGATTTCAAGTATCTTAACTGTGAATAAAACTCAATACTAGTTAACAAGAATGCAACAAACAACAATGTAAATTCACAATGCTAATAAAAATAAACAAGCATTAGAAGAAGCAGAAAGAGATGACTCATAACCAAGAAAGAACAGATTTAGAAGTGAAAGAGAGAATAGAAGCAGCAGGCAGAGACAGTAGGACAGCTATCATAAATCTTCCCAATATGTTCCAGAAAACAGAGAAAAGCATGAGCATGAGGAAGAGATAGAGAATGTAAATATGCATACACAGAACTTCTGTAGATGAATACAATTGCTGACATGAAAAGTAAAACAATAAAGGATAGAAAATAAAGGTAAAAAATAAAGGATAAAAAATTATATATTGTAAACTGAAGGGCAACACTAATACAACAAACACTGAATGAAATTAATAGCACATTAGACACTGTGAAAGGAGATGGTAGAAAATATTAATACATCATGATAGAAACTGTGCAAAATGAAATACGGAGAGTAAAAAGGCTGAAGAAAGTGAACAGAGCATCAATGAACTGTGGGACCATATCAAGTGATCTAACATATGTGTAATTGGATCCCAGAAGTAGCAGGAACAGAAAAAGTATTTGAAGCAATAGTGACTGAAAACTGCCCAAATGTAACGAAAACTACAAACCAACAGATTCAAGAGGTTTGACAAAACTAAGAAGGAACATGAAGACAACCACATCAAGCCACATCACAATCAAGTTACTGGAAACCAGTGATAAAGAGAAAATATTGGAAGCAGTGAGGGGAACAAAACGAAGAAATGACAGCAGACGTATCATTAGGAACTATGCAAACCAGAAGACAATTAGGGACATCTTTAAAGTGTTGGGAGGGTGGAGGATAGGGGAATCTGTCTATTTAGTATTCTATACCAAGCAAAAAAACCTTTTTAACATGAAAGCAAAATAAAGAGTGCTTTAGACATACAAATGCAAAAATAATTTCTCACTAGTAGAGCAGAAAAAAAATGCTAAAGGAACTCCTTTAGATAGAAGACATATTATATCAGAGAGACATTTAGATTCATAAGAAGGAATGAAAAGTTCCAGAAGTTGGTAAATATAGAGATATTTTTTCCTCATTTTAATCTATTAAAAAGGCAATTGATTATCTAAATGTTAAAGCAAAAATAGTAACAATTAATTGTGGGGCATATTATGTATATATAAATAAAATGTATGACAATAGCACAAAGGATAGGAGGGAAGAAATGGAAATATAGTATTGCAAGGTTCTTACAAGTAAAACAGTATAATACTGTTTGAAGGAAGTCTGTAACAAGTTAAAAATGTATTATATATTGTAAACTGAAGGGCAGCACTAAGAAAACAAAGTTAATAAGTCAACAATGGAGATTAAACGTCATTAAATATACTCAATCCAAAAGAAAATAGAAAGGAAGGGGAAAAGGAATAAAGACCAGGTAGACAAATAGAAAATAAATTAAATCCAACCATATCATCAATTACATTAAAAGCAAATGGAAAGAATACTACAAGTAAGAAACAAATAAGATTAAATAAAAAGGAATGCTAAACAGTATGCAGAATTTAAGAAATCCACTTTAAATGAGAGAGACAAAGATAGGTAAAAAATAAAGGATAGAAAATTATATACCATACCAGTTAACACTAATCCAGCACAAAAGGGTATATAATGATGATTCCATTGATATGATATTACAGAAAAGCCAAATTATAGTGAAATAAAGCAGATTAGTGGTTGTCTGGGCCCGGAGGGCACTGGCTACAAATGGCATAAGGAAACGTTTTAGAATGATGGAACTCTTCTCTATCTTGATTGGGACTATAGCTATAAGACTGTGTAATTTTTTTTATCAAAGCTCAGCAAATATTATACTTAAAACTGGTAAATGTTTTTATATGCAAATTATACCTCAATAAAGATAATGAAAGGAAGAAAGAGAGGGAAGGAGGGTGGGGAAGAGGGAAGGAAGAAGACAAAGAAAGGAAGAAAGGATAAAAGAAAAACTAGGAAAGTAAAAAGAAAAGAAAGGGAAGAGAAAGGAAGGGGAGGGAAGGTGAGAGAAAGGATTAATCATTTCAGTTTTTAAAAATTATAGTTGCTTCAGTAAGAGTAGTTTTTATTGGCCTTTTATGCCATCATGTAAAACATTTCAGGTGGGTTTTTTTTTTTTTTTTTTTTTCTCCCAGATCCTTGTTGTCTGCCTATATCTACACTGATGTTCTCACCTTCTTCCCTTAAAGAATTTATCAAGTTATTGTACCAAACAAAAATAACCGCATCCCAAAGAGAAATTCTGGCACCAGCTGATGATAGGGAATCTTTCACCTAATTAAATGAGGAATTCCTCAGGCAGAGGAAACTGTCCATTCCACTTGGTGATCTATGGCACTCACCTCTCCCCTTCCTGACCTCACTTGCTCCATTTTATTATTGAAAACCTCACCCAACCCTCTACACTTCTTTTAATATTGAGCATCTCAGTTCCCTCTCTTCAGTAAGAAGACCAATTTCTTCATCCTGTCCCTCTCCTATCAGTATGGAAAGTCCAGTATACATGCAGGTGTTAATGATGGGTCTTTGGGGGCACAAAGTACAAAATAAGACTTGTAAGTTTCAGAGGATGGACACATTTCATATTCATACAAACAACCAGCCTGCATATGGGAGTTAGACGCTGTGGCTCTCGGGAAAAAATTGAGATAATCAGATAGCTAAGATGAAATAAAGAGAGAAAACAGAGCTGAGGGTCACAGCGGTTGGAAAGAAGATCTGAAATAACAAAACAAAACAATATATAAACAACTCTGACTATCCTCCCATCTCATGTTAATAGGCTAAGTATGTCTTGTTAAATACCACAAAGAAGATATCACCCATTCTTATATTCTGAGATGTTTTACTGATCAAAGGTGATTCAATTCTCTGATAATATTTAAATAATAATTGTTGAGGTACCCTGGAAAATTAACTTGCTTAACTTTAATTTACAAATAACATTTGTTATTCTTAAGATCACCATGGTAGCAAAGCCTTTGTAAGTACGTGAGCATAGAAATGGGCATATGTGAATCTTTCCAAATAATAAAATTCACTATTGAAGGACACATGCATCTCCAGAGTGCTCATCTTAACTATCCCCAGATTTGAGAGTAGTGAAAACGCAGTCCTCAGAAACTGCCCACATGTCTTGATTGCTCTTACTCCTCCAGGTGCTTCTTACCTTGACCACACATTCCCTGTGGAGAAGATGGATGATGCTGTGGCTCCAGGCCAAGAATACACCTATGAATGGAGTATCAGTGAGGACAGCGGGCCCACCCATGATGACCCTCCATGCCTCACACACATCTATTACTCCCATGAAAATCTGATCGAGGACTTCAACTCTGGGCTGATTGGGCCCCTGCTTATCTGTAAAAAAGGTACGAACACTCCCACCAAAAGTTTCAACAACAAAATGTTGGAATGGTCAGGAGTTCTGTCATGGGACAAAGCTTGGGAACATCTTGGTAACTTCTTGTACATCAAGCAGAGGAAGAGGGCACAGATCATTGTTTGACAAGAGAAAAAAATACCTGCTATTTCAGGGTGGGGATCCACCTCTGTTTCTTCTGATTCCTCCTTCATCTCAGTCCTTAAGATTCTCCCAAGCAAATTCCTGTTTGAGAGTGTGTTCTGATGTCATGCTTGTATGATCTGTAACATTTACCTCCAGGCCAAAGTCTTTTAGAAAGTATACAGCAGCCTATACTTTGCTGAAAGAGCTCTTGGAAAGAATATTGGCTAACATATTTGACATATCTGAAGTTCGAGCTGGTAATTTGTTCTATAAACACGTTAAATGCCAGCTTCCTTTCTTACAAACAAGTTGATCACTTTGAGTGGTAGGTTTCAAACACATTCAAGTGACTACAAGAACTTTTATTGGCTGGGCTTCTTAGGAGCAAGATTGAATTTTCACTTTATTCCGTGAGAACCCAGCCCATCTTTCATTAAAACAAGCAAACAACCACAGCGAGCCACAGCACGGGAAATACCGTGATGGACTCACCATCTGCCTATACATACGCTCAGACCATACCTACATACCTTCCCAATGTATTTACTCATTATACAAATACTTTTTTTTCATTTCCTGGTATATGTAAGATACTGTGATGGTACTGAAAAAAACCTTAAGACTTACAAAAGACTCTTCTTTCATTTTACCATCAGCAGCCTGTTTTTCTCATAGTGAGAATGGATTAATGCTGATACTTCCAACCAGTTATCGAATGCCCCCTTTCATATACAAATAAGATGAAAGCATTAAACTTGGGGCATGATGCTTTTACCAATTGAGCTAACATATCTATATACTGTTCTATTGAGACTGGAGGAAATGGATACTTGTACAGAGTCTTGAGAGTCACCAAATGTTTTCTTCCCAAGCTGGACGAAATAAAGCCTGTTCCCCAAAGCAACAAGGTGTCAAAGAAGACAGTGTGGCACCAGATTTTTAATAACCCTAGAACCACTATTACTTAATATGCTATTTTAAAAAATAAGAATTTCTTCAAGTTGCTGTCATTATGGTTGATCGCTTGCCCTAAACTCTTTGCTATCCAGGAAAGCTAATGAGAGTGTTCTGTCTGCAGCGCTACTGAAAACATGCCTTTCCTTTCACAGGGATCCTAACTGAGGATGGGAAACAGAAGACGTTTGACAAGCAAATCGTGCTACTGTTTGCTGTGTTTGATGAAAGCAAGAGCTGGAGCCAGTCATCATCCCTAATGTACACAGTCAATGGATACGTGAATGGGACAATGCCAGGTAACACGGAGGCTGTGCACCATTGAACAACAGTAAAATCGTTAGTAATTTTTCAGTCCTGTTATTTTCTTCAAAGCACTAGAGAAGTTGACCATACTCACTGTTTTGCAACTCCCTATCAAGAGGGAAATATTTTCTCATCTATCTTTTAAAAACAGGAAATAGAAGAGACAAACTAGAAGCTAGAGAAGAAACGTGCAGCCTTGTTAGGTATAGTGACCCGAGTAGGTTTCACCTTGGCCTGCACTTTGAAAAAGACCTTCAGGGTATCAGCTCAGTCTCTCTCTCCGAGTTCTACAGTTCCTGCTATATGATGACCATGCCTTCAAGGACAAGCCCTAGCAGGAAAGGTCAGCAGGAAGATTGCAGTAAAGATGAACAGATTAGGAGTAATCCTCAACACACACACACACACACAAAAGACCAGCATTTCAAAAGGCGACAGAAGAGTAATATTCAATGGCATCTAGAATATTTTTCTCTTTCCATTTGCATTTGGGCTCTTATGAGAAGGCAAAATCATAGCAATCATTAAGAGAAAAAATAACTGACTCCCACTTAGACCACATCTCTTCTATTTCTATCTGGTAGAACTGACCTACAACTAAAGATCCAGGGTATGTGATAATAGCCTGAGGGAAAAACATTAAAAAATTAAAATGCCGCTTTACTAAATAAACCATATTTCAAAACACTAAACTTCTTAGAGGTTATTCTGTAATGCCATCTGAAAAATCACAAATGGCTTCACTTACTAAAACACAAATATTGTTAAGAGTTGAGATCTGGGTAGTGTTTTTAAATTGTATTCTCTTTCATTTGACTACATTTTCCACTTGGTTTTCTGAAAATATACTCATATGACTCTCAGTGTTGATCCTGAGTTCCAATACTAGGAGCTTGTAAAAACTGGAGCTTAGTTAATTGACCTCGACCTTAGATAATCTGAGTTCAGACCTCACTAGCTTCTCTACCTTCTGTGGCCCTGGATAATTAGCTGTCTCAATGTGCTTACTTACAAAAGTGGACTAACCATTTATCCTAATATTTATTTCCTGGCAGAGTGAACAATCTGTGTAAGTATATGAATGCCAAATAAAGCAAAACCATATGCACAAAAATAAAAATAAATTGATCTGAGCTTAGAGTTTATGAATTTATAGTTCCCAAAAGAATAATTGGGGGTAAATGGGAAAGGGTAGGGAAAGACCATCAGTAAAAACTAAGAATAGTAAACATTTGTAAAACCCTCTGCCTTATAAAGCAGAATAAATTGAATACATATGATAAATGCTAACACAGATATGTTAATTGCTGAACTCAATATGAGCATTTATTTGGCGTGGATAAATGCTTCTGCCAAAGCGTCCTAGTGATGCAAGGAATCCCAGCTTTGTTGCAATGGTCTCCTAAAAAAGACAAGCCTTTGTGCCGGTAAGGAACTGATTCTCAGCCCCGATTTCTAGTATCTAGTGATTATGTATCTGAGATGTAAAACAGAAACCTAAAAGCCAAGGATGGAGTCTCCCCACAGAGCAAATGAGCATTTCCCCAGTGACTGTAGGAGAAAAGAAGGAGCAAAACTAAGTTTTTATATTCAGTTATCATTACTCCTTCCATGAAAAGCTCCCAATGGCCCAACATAATGAAGACTTTTACACTGCATTTTAAGGAGAGTGTGCAATCCACAAAGTGATTTTGTTGACTTGTCATTAAAACAATCAAAAAGTGAGTAAAAATAACAATTGAAAATCCTCACATCATCTTCACATCTTCTTCCCTTAGGCAGAGCTTTGACCACTAGAACTAGAGAGCTGAGAGGGTTAAGTGCTTGAACTCAGCCCTATTGGAGGTTCCGGTGATTTGACTCCCTCCAGCCAAAATCAGATTGGGGTGACCAAACATTCTATTTTGCCGTGGACTTTTTACCAGTTCTAATAGCGAAAGTCCTAAACCTTGGGAAATCCCTCAGACTGGGACAGTCGGTTACCTTCTTGGCCTAATCCTTTAGCAATCTCTGTGTTTCTGAGTTAGCATTCGCCATCTCTAGGCTCTGTTGTTATCTATATAATGCCATTTATCACGATGAGTTGTGACTGCTTGTTTGCTGGTCACTCAGATGTCTGCTTTTGCAGGGCACAAACTACAACTGGAGTGTCTGTTCCCTTGAAGCTTTATTCAATGCCTGACACACAGCAGGTGCTCAATATATTTGGTGAGTGAATGTTTGATCGCAGAATACTTGACTGAATGCTTATTTTGGCCTGTATCTCTCCCTCTCTCTCAGATATAACAGTTTGTGCCCATGACCACATCAGCTGGCATCTGCTGGGAATGAGCTCGGGGCCAGAATTGTTCTCCATTCATTTCAATGGCCAGGTCCTAGAGCAGAACCATCATAAGGTCTCAGCCATCACCCTGGTCAGTGCTACATCCACTACCGCAAATATGACCGTGGGCCCAGAGGGAAAGTGGATCATATCTTCTCTCACCCCAAAACATTTGCAAGGCAAGAAACTCTCCTGACAGTCTTGCTTCTGAATGCAGAATGCTTTCTTCCCAGCACTAACTCCCTCTTTCTCCCTTGCCCTTTCAAGCCACCTGCACCCCAGAAAAACTTGCTTTGGTTCCTAACAACCAAATTTAGATACTTTGCCTTTAGATTTATAACTCACTGTTTGGGGATGGAGAAAGTGAAGGAATTGACAAAGTTTTTTTTTTTTTTTTTTTTTTTTTTAAATTAAGCAAAAGCTGAAGAGGTCTCTAACTTCCTCGAAAGAAGAAAAGAGGAAGGAAGCAAAAGCATACATAAAGATATTCTTTCTTGGGGTTACTTCATATGCAGCCAGAGAAAAAGACCTAGATGCTAGCACAAGACAAACTGCAAATTTACAGAAGCACTAAGTTGTAGAAAGTGTAAAAGGTTAGCATGAAAACATTAACCTTTACAGTGGGATGAACACAAAGTCTAGCATGGAGAGGAACTCAATGAATGTGTGTTGAATGGATCATACATGGCATATAAACAGCTGAGGGGTAAGCTCCAAAGAACACTGGTGAATTCAAGTGGGAAAATAAATAAACCCAGGTTATGTGGTATCATGTAAACAAAATAACAGATTGTTCTACTACACATTTTTGCTTTAAAACTGTTGAGAGGAAGGTTCATATAAACAGAGACTAAAATCTAAGGAGATGATATCACTATAGGAAATCATTTTGTTACCAAAATAATGTATAAGCAACATACATAAGGAAGAGATACTTCATGAGATCATTTCTGTTTCTTTTCACACGCAGTAGTCAAAATTATATTCAAAGTAATAAAACCATCACGATATCCGTGGAAGATAGAGTTCCCAATAATATTAAAACAACAATGAAACTTTTGTTTCTTTATTGAGGGTAAGTGCGTTATGTGTTGTTATTAATATTTAATTTTTAACAACAATTTTATTAAGTACTGGTGCTAGCTTCATTTTACAGATTAAGGGACAGATGACAGAAAAAATGAGAATTTAACAAGACATAATTCACAGGGTTTTAAGAAGTTAAAAATTATAAGAAATTTGCCAGCTCGAGAAGAAATCAAGGGAACCTTTCCATGTTTTTTCCCTAACCCCTCCTTCTTTTCCTCCTTTTAAAAGTCTTGCCTTTTCTGGATGCCACTGAAAGAGTTCCAAACTAAAATGTTCAAAAGTTGCATGAGCATTACTTTCACTGTTATTATATTAATATAAACCTTACACAAGTTGATTTAAAGGATATGTATTTCCATCAACCATAATTTCTTCTCTTGAGTTATTTCGTTGTCTTTCTGCCCTAACTCAGCTGGGATGCAGGCTTACATTGACATTAAAAACTGCCCAAAGAAAACCAGGAATCCTAAGAAAATAACTCGTGAGCAGAGGCGGCACATGAAAAGGTGGGAATACTTCATTGCTGCGGAGGAAATCATTTGGGACTATGCACCTGTAATACCAGCGAATATGGACAAGTGAGTTGTTGGGGTTCATACCACCGGGTAAAGGTTCAAGATACATTCCATAGGATCCTAGATGTTTGGGGGTGAAATGTTGTAAGTTGACAGCTCTCAAGGGGGCACATGTATTGGTTTCTATTCAAGTCTTTTTATAAAAATTTATCTTCAGTTACCCCCAAATCACCAAAGAAATTCAGCCTAATAACTACAGCAGCCACCTCTTACTGAGTGCTTGCCATTGCCAAGTACCGTATTATCCCCTTCTGAGAGCTTCACTTCAACTCTACAAACTAGACACTGCTCTTATTTCTTTTTATAGATGACGAAATGGGTCAGAGAGACTAAGAGATTTGGAAATTCAAATAGCTCTTAAACCCTTGAAAAGGTACTCAAATTCACTCATAATAAGAGAAATGCAAATTAAACTTCATGAGAATACTACTTTTATCTATCAGATTCACAAGTCCAGATGACATCATCTGTTGCCAAGGCTGTGAGAAATAAGAACTATCCTATATTGCTGGTGGAAGATTAAATTGGTAAAGGGATTCTGAAGAATAACTTGGCAATATGTATCAAAATTCTAAATACATATACCCTTTGACTCAGCTGTCTCACTCTGGAAATCTAACTAAACAGATATACTTGTTCATAGGTGAAATGATGTATGTACAACATATTCACTGTTGCAATGTTAGTAGTAGTAAGATTGGAAACAACTCAAAATGTCCATCGTAGGAAACTAGTTTAATAAATTATGATACATTCATACAATGAAATACTAAGCTTCAAAAAACAGGATGCAAACACTCTCTATGTACTAACACAAAAAGTTCTCCAAGCTATGTTATTGAATTACAAAGCCAGGATGTAGTATAGCGTGTATATATAGCTGCCTTTTGTTAAAGGAGTGAAAGGGATAAGAATATTTATATTTTCTTATTTGTAAGACATATTTGCATATGTGTACATAAAGGTATTCTGGAATTATACACATGAAAATAACATGTGGCTACCTAGAAAATTCAGGGAGGGTAGGGAGGTCCATTGAGGGTTATCAGAGAAAAGTGAGAGTTTTCACTGTAATAAAAATTATGTGAATGTGTTTTCTATTAAAAAGAATTAAACTAGGAAAAAGAACAAAAAAAAAAAATTTGGCCAAGATTATAGAATTGGTGACAGAACTGAGATAGGAATCCAGGAGTGTTTGGCAACAGTCAGTGCTTTCCACTGGGCAAAATAAATTCATAAAATGATACTCTATCTTAAAGGATTGCTGGGTTAAATGATATTTCTGACTTTAGGTCTTTGAGGAACTGCCATACTGTCTTCCACAATGGTTGGATTAATTTACATTCCACCAAGGGTGTATAAGTGTTCCTTTTTCTCCATAACCTTGCCAGCATCTGTTGTTTCTTGACTTTTCAACCATTGCCATTGTGACTGGCATGAGATGGCATCTCACTGTGTTTTTTTGTTTCTTTGTTTTCTTTGAGACGGAGTCTCGCTCTGTCACCCAGGCTGGAGTGCAGTGGGGCGATCTCGGCTCACTGCAGACTCCGCCTCCCAGGTTCATACCATTCTCCTGCCTCACCCTCCCAAGTAGCTGGGACTACATGTGCCCACCACCAGGCCTGGCTAATTTTTTGTATTTTTAGTAGAGACGGGGTTTCACCATGTTAGCCAGGATGGTCTCGATCTCCTGACCTCGTGATCCGCCCGTCGCGGACTCCCAAAGTGCTGGGATTACAGGCGTGAGCCACCGTGCCTGGCCGCATTGTGGTTTTGATTTGCATTTCTCTAGTGATCACTGATGTTGAGCTTTTTAAAATATGCTTTTTGGCCGCATGTAGTTGCTTTTGCAAACTAAGGCAATAAAGATGGCAGGGGAAAAGTGGTTCATGTTGCTGATCCCAAAGTATTTATCCCAGTAGCTACAAAATATGGGTGAAGGAGGTTGCTTTTCAGTCATCTCTAAGGATTGGCTAGCTGGTGGAAGAGAGAGCCCAATAGCACAAAACTATGATTAACAATGCCAGTAAATGTTTCTTGGGGTGGGAAGGTGCTTTTAGGGTTTAAGAAATACCTTTAAAACCAAAAAGGCTATCATAGAATAAGTGATAGGAGAGACTTTAGAAAAATTCCTAGTATTTTTTCCAGCCAGTATAGGCCTTTTCCCAGAGATATCAAAGGTCTGCTATAGTAATGAGAATGACAGGAAGTTCTAAGTAGCTGCTTCTAACCAGTTACCTGTGACT
This sequence comes from Piliocolobus tephrosceles, assembly GCF_002776525.5. Taxonomy (NCBI): domain Eukaryota; kingdom Metazoa; phylum Chordata; class Mammalia; order Primates; family Cercopithecidae; genus Piliocolobus; species Piliocolobus tephrosceles. The sequence goes on along the minus strand of NC_045434.1, from coordinate 26,241,247 downwards.
TTTATCAGTGATGCAGGAGACAGCTCAGAAGTTTCCAGTTTTCCAACTAGACAGAAAACATCAGGACTTTGCAAACTACACTAAGAAATTTTTAGAGAACTAGCATTTTAGCTAATGTAAGAGCAGAACGTCTAAGCACAAGGGTTTCTCTATCCTACCGAGATCTCTATTTGAGAAAGTGGTTTAATTTTTAAAAAATTTTTATTTTGCTTTAAGAAAATACAGGTCTCAGCATTTGGATAATTTCTCAAACCAAATTGGAAAACTTTATAAGAAAGTTATGTACACACAGTACGAAGATGAGTCCTTCACCAAACGTACAGTGAATCCCAATATGAAAGAAGATGGGATTTTGGGTCCTATTATCAGAGCCCAGGTCAGAGACACACTCAAAGTAAGTAACACAAATGCAGAATCATGGGAGAAATTAAATAGTAAAATATTATGGAGTACTTGGTTGTTTTTTAATTTTAAAACAAAAAGGTGCTCATATAATTTTAAATTCAAATGCAACTTTTAGTTTTTATTTAGTATTTGTATTTATTTACAGCCTACTCAATAATACAAAGGATCTGAGACAATTTCTCAAATTATAAAGGCATAAAACAAAGAGTCCATGTAACTGGGATAGAATATGGGGACAAAGAAAATAAAGTCACAGATAAGTAGATACCATGTGACCCTGTAAGGCTGTCTCCAAATTTTGTCCTAAGCTTTATGGCAGACAGTGTAAAAAAGGAAATATGTCAGGGTGAAGTTTACATCATCTACAAAAAGAAAGTACCATTTATCCTGATATTGAGATCTAAGAGGAACTTCTTTAATGAGTTCTACAAAAGAGAATGCTGAGTGATACAGTAGATGGCATCCTTGATAAAATTCTTATAATCAGCATAATAGATTAAAAGTTGCATAAAATAATAGATTAAAAGTTGCATTAAAATGTTTCTCATTATAGCTAAGATATAATAGTAAACACAATTGAATAGAAACAATTTTTACTCAGACATTTTTTAATATAGTCTAGGTATGCAGCTCTCTAATGAAGGTAAACTCCATGTATCAAGAGCATGGAGTTTTCCTCAGACAATTCTCCTTAAATGTCATGTCTCATCACCAAGATAGATAAGAATTGGACAGCAGAGAATTAAAGGCTGCAATCTTTGACAAAATCCTAGAATGTAGATAATCTACAGACAAAGGATGATCCAAAGGCTTTGACAATCAACCAAATAGAAGATTTAAGATTAAGGTTCTCTTTTGCAGATTAAAGAGCCTAACTAGGACTCCTGTGTGCTTTATGCACCTGACAAGGTCTATTCTGTTCATTTAAAATAGCCAAAGGACAAAAGCAGTTTTTTCCTCCACGCCTCTTTCCCTTCTTCCATTTCAGATCCCTTTTATATGCTCTCAGCAAGTGCAGACATACCTTATTAAAAGTTCAGGATCCAGCTATTTGTTTGTGCCTCTCAAGAAGGTGGCTTCTTTCCCCCCTAAGGGTCTTACTCTGTCACCCAGGCTGGAGTGCAGTGGTGTGGTCACGGCTCACTGCAACCTCCACTTCCTGGGCTCAGGCGATTCTCCCACCTCAGCCTCTCAAGTAGCTGGGACTACAGGCACACGCCCCAGTGCCTGGCCAATTTTTGTATTATTATTATTATTTTTTTTTTTTGTAGAGATGAGGTTTCACCATGTTGCCCAGGCTGGTCTTGAACTCCTGAGCTCAAGTGACCCACCTGCTTCAGCCTCCCAAAGTGCTGGGGTTCCAGGTTTGAGCCACTGCACCTAGCTGAGAAGATGACTTCAAAGACAGTGTCCTAAAAAATCTACCAGGCAGGGGAAGGGGATTCATGGTCTAGAGATGAGAAGCAGATTCAAAATGAGATGTGACCCAAGCTGAAAAGAGAAGGGCAGGGGAAGGAGGACTTGCTTGGAGACAGTGATATTGTGAGGAAAACTTTGCTTCTCCTAACTTATCCTCTAAAGTCAGACTTCTCTTTCCATTTTCCACCTAATGTATGAGTGAAACACTCTCTCCAATGCTCCTGCCAAATGATGAGGGGAGGTTACTGCTCAGATAAACAGATCTAATTTTCCCTCTGTGTGTACACATGTGGACACACACACTGTCCAAAAGGTGAAGATGCAAAGCTAGTATCTTATATTATTTGTCATGATCAACCTTAAATCCTAGAATAAATTTGATTTAACTTTGTAGATCGTGTTCAAAAATATGGCCAGCCGCCCCTATAGCATTTACCCTCATGGAGTGACCTTCTCACCTTATGAAGATGAAGTCAACTCTTCTTTCACCTCAGGTTTGAATCTTTCACTTCTACTGAATCCAACTAGTGACTTCTGAGAGGCCGCCATGTTTTCCTGCTATTCTCCTTGCCCAGTGGTGACACTACTGCAGTCAGGTAGTATACATGTAGGAATATCCTACAAATCACAGCCAAGCCCTTCTTACTTCAGGAGTTTGTCTCTTAATGGTAACAAAATATGGTGTCTTTTAGTAGTGTCATAGTGGCCTCTAGTGGAACAGTATCTAATGGCTCCATGCTATCCGGGTTCCAAGTAGAATATTTAAATAATTCCTTTTGCAATGTTAATTGGTTCTAACAAAAGCTTATTTATTTATTTATTATCATGAAATAACTTTGCAAATGAAAACAATTTTGAATATATTTTCTTTCAGGCAGGAACAACACCATGATCAGAGCAGTTCAACCAGGGGAAACCTATACTTATAAGTGGAACATCTTAGAGTTCGATGAACCCACAGAAAACGATGCCCAGTGCTTAACAAGACCATACTACAGTGACGTGGACATCATGAGAGACATCGCCTCTGGGCTAATAGGACTACTTCTAATCTGTAAGAGCAGATCCCTGGACAGGCGAGGAATACAGGTATTTTGTCCTTGAAATAACCTTTCAGAAATTCTGGGAATTTCTTCTGGCTAGAACACGTTAGGTCTCCTGGCTAAATAATGGGGCTTTTCCTTCAAGAGAACAGTAATTGTCAAGTAGTCCTTTTTAGCACCAGTGTGATAACATTTATTCTTTTTTTTTTTTTTTTTTTTTTGTCTTGTCTGTTTTTATCAGTACCATCACTGCAGAAGGCAAGTCTAGAGTGTGATAACATATTTTGTCTTAGTTTCAAATTCCAGGTCTGTTGGTATTGGATGTGTTGAATAAGTTGATTAGCCTCTCCTGATTTCTTCCTTTTATCAAATGGGTTGATACCCCTCCTAAAAATGTTACAGGTCTGTTTGGGGGTTCAGTGAGATACCATCTGGTAAAAGTATAAAGCTCTTTACCAGTCTCTGTTATTTTTAGAGATCTGCAATAGGGAGAGAGAGGAGAGATTCTCTGAAAGCAACCAAATTTAGAAACATAGTTACTAGTGAAATCTGACCCAGATAATGGCCCATCTCTGTTGAGACTAAAGTATACAGGGGAATGTGAACAAAGATACTGAATTTCTGAGTTCGTCTTCATTGAAGAATTATAGTCTCATATGATTAAACTAAAATTCCCAATTATGCTAAACTATAACCAAAGAGGTCTTATCTCAAGGCATACAAGATAAACATATGCCTAGAAAATGAATTTCTGGACATATGGAAGATCCTGATTTATTGAACTAGGAAAGGAAACAGATAGTAGAAGCATAAGGCTTTGCTGTTGCAACCTTCTGTCTTATCCTTTGCACTCACTCAGAGCATATTCAGTCAATCATTCATGTTGAAAGGTGTGCAATTACAGAAATAGACAGACTTTCAGCTGCCATAGTGAAATTTTTATTCTGGGATTTGTTTTTTTTTTTTTTTTTTCTTTTGAGGCAGAGTCTCACTCTGTCACCCAGGCTGGAGAGCAGTGGCACCATTTTAGATCACTGCAAACTCTGCCTCCTGGGTTCAAGTGATTCTCCTGCCTCAGCCTCTTGAGTAGCTGGGATTACAGGCGCCCGCCACCACCCCCATGTAATTTTTGTATTTTAGTAGAGACAGGGTTTCACCATGTTGGCTAGGCTGGTCTAGAACTCCTGACCTAAGGTGTTCCACCTGCCTCAGCCTCCCAAAGTGCTGGGATTATAGGTGTGAGCCACTGCGCCCGGCTCTTTTGGGATACTTTAATCTCTGAATTTTCTTATCTGTTCTGTTTGCTTTTGCATGTTACGTTTAACTCTAACAAGTGCTGTATACGCAATGGACTCTCATAAATGCCTGAATTATATGGCTTCAGTAGTTCCAAGAACTGTGTCACTTTGGTTTCTGAGAATTCAGTGGTGTAGATAATTTGCTGGAACATTAATGACTGAATACAGCACTTTTTTTTTTTTTTTTTTTTACTTTTAAGTTCAGGGGTACGTGTGCAGGAAGTGCAGGTTTGTTACGTGGGTAAACATGTGTCATGGAGGTCTGTTGTACTTATTATTTCATCACCCAGGTATTAAGCCTAGTATCCATTGGTTATTTTTCCTGACCCTCTCCCCCTTTCCACCCTCCATCCTCTGATAGGCCCCAGTGTGTATTGTTCCCTTCTATGTGTCCATGTGTTCTCATCATTTAGCTCTCACTTGTAAGTGAGAACATGCAGTATGTGGTTTTCTGTTCTTGTGTTAGTTTGCTTAGGATAATGGCCTCCAGCTCCATCCATGTCCCTGCAAAGGACATAATCTTGTTCTTTTTGATGGTCTCATAGTATTCCGTGGTGTATATGTACCACATTTTCTTCATCCAGTCTATCATTGATGGGCATTTGGGTGGATTTCATGTCTTTGCTATTGTGAAGAGTGCTAAAATGAACATACGCATGCATGCATCTTTATAATAGAATGATTTATATTCCTTTGGGTACATACCAAGTAATGGAATTGCTGGGTTCAAAGGTATTTCTGACTTTAGGTCTTTGAGGACTCACCATGGTGTCTTCCACAATGGTTGAACTAATTACACTCCCACCAAGAGTGTATAAGTGTTCCTTTTTCTCCACAATCTTGCCAGCATCTGTTAGTTTTTTACTTTTTATTTATAGCCATTCTTATTGGTGTGATATGGTATCTCATTGTGGTTTTGATTTGCATTTTTCTAATGATCAGTGATGTTGAGCGTTTTTTTCATATGCTCCTTGGCCACATGTATGTCTTCTTTTGAAAAGTGTCTGTTCATGTCCTTTGCCTACTTTTTGATGGGGCTGTTTATTTTTTTCTTGTAAATTTAAGTTCCTTGTAAATGCTGGATATTAGACCTTTGCCAGATGCATAGTTTGCAAAAATTTTCTGCCATTCTGTAGGTTGCCTGTTTATTCTCTTGATAGTTTATTTTGCTGTGCAGGAGCTCTTTGTTTCAATTATATCCCATGTGCCAATTTTTGCTTTTGTTGCTATTGCTTTTGGCATGTTCATCATGAAAGCTTTGCCCATGCCTATGTCCCAAATAATATTGCCTAGATTGTCTTCCAGGGTTTTTGTAGTTTGGGGTTTTATGTTTAAGTGTTTTGTTGTTGTTTTTTGTTTGTTTGTTTGTTTGTTTGTTTGTTTTTGTTATTTTTGAGACAGAGTCTCGCTCTGTCGCCCAGGCTGGAGTGCAGTGGTACAATCTCAGCTCGCTGCAACCTCTGCCTTCCTGGTTCAGGTGATTCTCCTGCCTCGACCTCCCAAGTAGCTGGGATTACAGGCATACACCACGATACCTGGCTTTTTTTTTTTTTTTTTTTTTTTTTTTTGGTAGTAGAGATGGGTTTTGCCATGATGACCAGACTGGTCTTGAACTCCTGACCTCAGGTGATCCACCCGCCTTGGCCTCCCAAAGTGCTGGTATTACAGGCATGAGCCATTGCGCAAGGCCTACATTTAAGTCTTTAATCCATCTTGAGTTAATTTTGTATATGGTGTAAGGAAGGGGTCCAGTTTCAATTTTCCACCTACGGCTAGCCAGTTTTCCCAGAACCATTTATGGAATAGAGAATCGTTTTCCCATTGCTTGTTTTTGTCACGTTTGTCAAGGATCAGATAGTTGTAGGTGGGCAGCCTTATTTCTGAGCTCTCTATTCTGTTCCATTAGTCTATGTCTGTTCTTGTACCAGTACTATACTGTTTTGTCCTCCAGAGGGCAGCAGACATCGAACAGCAGGCTGTGTTTGCTGTGTTCGATGAGAACAAAAGTTGGTACCTTGAGGACAACATCAACAAGTTTTGTGAAAATCCTGATGAGGTGAAACGTGATGACCCCAAGTTTTATGAATCAAACATCATGAGCAGTAAGTCAGAGTACTATTTTTGTTCATCAGTTTTTCATTCCTGTGGTTGAAATATGACTGTGCCTAGAGTCAGAGACATGGATTAGAATCCACTTGCTAAGGAGCACCTCCAATCCTCACTTCCAGTCCAAAGACTTGGTGATGAAATCCGTGGGTAACATCATAGCAACATTTTTAAGCAAGAGGTCAAAGGCTTGCTATCCTTAGAAATGCGCTTGATCTTCTATTCCAAGCGTGTGTGCGTGTGTGTGTGTGTGTGTGTGTGTGTGTGTACACAGACATACTCTGAATGGTGAGGAACAGGGTGAGGGGGTAGGACTAATGGAAGGTGTTACAGGCCATGTCAATAGTATCCTAGACTGAGTTCAGGGTGAATATATGGCCAGGACAGAAACAAGGCAAGTAATTCAAAGATGAATTGACACATCAAAGTAAAGCAAAATGAGTATAGGGACCCAAGAGTCTTGAAAAGGCAATGCACAAAGAAGTCTAAAGTGATCAGTAAGACATTCAGAACAAAAGGAATTCCCTGAATGAGGTTTCTGGCATTTGCCGCAGTTCTAAAGTTCAGTAGCCAAAAGCACTGCCATGGCGTCTGAGAGAAATGTCACTGAGCCAGCTGGAAGCAAACTTCTCCGCAACAGCCAGAGTCCCCCCTACTGATCCTCAGAGTCTACAGTCACGGTAGTCACCTTCTCTAGTAGGTAATCACACACGTGAGGATGATTTCTCCATGTTCTGTTCATATAGCTTCAGATGACTGACAGCTAGGGATTATCAGAGCTGATAGGTGCCAGGTCACATAATTCAAACAGAAAATTACTCTCAGTTTTCTTTGCATAAGTTCCTTTTGGCAGTGAATTTATCATAGTTCTAGACCAGTGCTGTCCAGTAGAAGCTACGTATGAGCTACATGTGTGATTTAAAATGTTCTGATAGCAACATTAAAAAGTAAAGAGAAATAGGTGACATTAATTTTAGTAATATGTTTTTCTTAACTCAATATATCCTAAATATTATCATTTCAACATGTAATCAATATAAAAATTAATGAGACTTACTTCATTACTAAGTCTTTGAAATTCAATGTGTATCTTATACTCACAGCATATCTCAGTCCAGTCTACCCACATTTCAAGTGCTCAATAGCCACTTGTAGCCAGTGGCTACCATATTGAACAATGCAGTTATAGACCATTTAGAGAAACATCTAGAATGAGGTATAAACTAATAATATATCATGTAAATTATTAAAGTCACTTTAGTGATTTAAGTAGGTATTTAAATATTTGTTAATGCCAGTCATTATACTGGTACTAAGGCTAAGAGTGGTAATCAAGGTAGACATGAGCCCCGCCCTCATAGAAATCATACCTTTGATTTTTACTATGCTTAGCACATAAGTAAATAGAAATATTGCCTACAGCAGTGTCCCTTTTAACAATTATGGAAATGTATGAACTGGATACTCAAATGGAAACTGTGAATACTATATAGATTATAAGACAGCAATAAAAACTATAAAATATGCTAAATGGGCTTTATTTTTTGGGACATTACTTCTTACCCAATGACTAGTACATCAAAAAATGAATTTCTTATACTATGCTTTTCCTCCAAGTGGAATTATTAGAATGTCTTTAAAGGCAGAGAATGGAGCACAAAATATTTACTATACATTTGACAAATGAATGAATAAATCAGTGTAAATGGAAGGCTTTATCTTTTTCCTGAGATTTCTCCTTTGGCTAATTTAGGAGAATAATCTCTCATTTGAAAATTCTGAGTTTGATCTTCTAGTCACATGTTAGACTAGATAAAGCTTATCTTGCATAATCACTGCTTTGACACAACCAAATTAACATGGAGACATTTATCTTAGGTATAATTAGACACACACCCTTTCGTTGGCGTAGACCTGGAATTTTAACAGATTTTACACTTTCAGCTATAAATGGCTATGTGCCTGAGAGCATAACTACTCTCGGATTCTGCTTTGATGACACTGTCCAGTGGCACTTCTGTAGTGTGGGGACCCAGAATGAAATTTTGACCATCCACTTCACTGGGCACTCATTCATCTATGGAAAGAGGCATGAGGACACCTTGACCCTCTTCCCCATGCGTGGAGAATCTGTGACGGTCACAATGGATAATGTTGGTGAGTAAGAGCCTGGACACTCAGAGAGGAAGCTTGCTTTGAATTTCTGGTCTATAAAGGTCTGCTGCAGCTCTCCAGGCTACCAGTGCTCCTCTGTTTATCTCCCTGATCCCCTGCAGACTTTTCTTTCAATGTTTCTCATGGTTTATCTTTGAGAAAGTAATGACTTAAATGGATCCAGTTCTTTAGTGTAGGTTATATTTTTCCTTCTCTGGGCAAAGTAGGAAGTAAAGATATACAACAGCAGAAAAATAAGGCATAACTTTGAGGAAGAAGCATAAATATTTTGCCTACAAAAGAGCATTTCTTTTATCAAAATGCTCTTTTCAGTTTTTTGCGACAGCCATCTTCAATCATCAGGTACAGTGCCTTAGAAGCTGCTTCAGCAACAGCTTTGGAGTTTGTCAGACTGGAATGCAAGTCCTGATCTGCCACTCAATTGCTGTGTAACCTCACACAAGTTACTTGGCCTCACTGAGCCATAGATCATTTATCTGGAAAACAGTGTAATCACATCTCACAGAGTTACTTTGACCATTAAAATAGTAATATGTGCCAAGTGCCAAGTGCCTAGCACTCAGTAGACACCAACAATGGTAACTATTGGAGACTCACCAAGAAATCTTTAATGTGCCAGCAATGCATGCCATTTCAGAGATTCAAAACTGTCCTCCTGAATTATTACTTAGAAACATCTAAATGTCTCTTATTTGTGAGGATAGAGCTCATCATCAGCCCTTTAACTCTAATTCTTAGACAAGATGTGCTATTAAGATATTTATGATATTAAAAGTCCATTTTATTCTTGATTCATCCCTTTCTTAATGTATTTTAAAATAGTGAGTAACTATCTGTGCTGAAAGGCCATTTTTCCCCTCTAATCTCCACTAAGCAATACTTTTGGTTTTTATTCTGTTAAGCGAAATAAATACACTTGTCATGTGCTTAGAGTCACAGCAATGTCAAATTGCTTTAGAAAAGAAAAAGTTTGTTAAATATTTCATTCTCATTTTTCTCTCCTTATGTTATTTTGACCCAGTAATCAATAGTTCACAGACAAGCAGTGGTCCACAGCCCATACTTGAGTATTCCTGACTAAAGTTTATTAGAAATTACCTGCCACAATGGATTATTGTGTTTTCATGTCTTTTCCCAGACTTCCAGATATCTCTTCTCTCTGTCTCTCTTCTGTAGGAACTTGGATGTTAACTTCCATGAATTCTAGTCCAAGAAGCAAAAAGCTGAGGCTGAAATTCAGGGATGTTAAATGTATTCCAGATGATGATGAAGACTCATATGAGATTTTTGAACCTCCAGAATCTACAGTCATAGCTACACGGAAAATACATGATCGTTTAGAAACTGAAGATGAAGAGAGTGACACTGACTATGATTACCAGAGCAGACTGGCTGCAGCATTAGGAATTAGGTCATTCAGAAACTCATCATTGAATCAGGAAGAAGAAGAGTACAATCTTACTGCCCTAGTTCTGGAGAATGGCACTGAATTCATTTCTTCGAACACAGATATAATTGTTGGTTCAAATTATTCTTCCCCAAATAATACTAGTAAGCTCACTGTCAATAACCTTGCAGAACCTCAGAAAACCCCTTCTCACCGACAAGCCACCACAGCTGGTTCCCCACTGAGACACCTCAGTGGCAAGAACTCAGTTCTCAATTCTTCCACAGCAGAGCATTCCAGCCCTTATTCTGAAGACTCTATAGAGGATCCTCTACAGCCAGATGTCACAGGGATACATCTACTTTCACTTGGTGCTAGAGAATTCAAAAATCAAGAACATGCTAAACATAAGGAACCCAAGGTAGAAAGAGACCAAGCAGCAAAGCACGGGTTCTCCTGGATGAAATTACTAGCACATAAAGTTGGGAGACACCTAAGCCAAGACACTGGTTCTCCTTCCAGAGTGAGGCCCTGGGAGGACCTTCCTAGTGATCTGTTACTCTTAAAACAAAATAACTCATCTAAGATTTTGGTTGGGAGATGGCATTTGGCTTCTGAGAAAGGTAGCTATGAAATAATCCAAGATACTGATGAAGACACAGCTGTTAACAATCGGCTGATCAGCCCCCAGAATGCCTCACGTGCTTGGGGAGAAAGCACCCCTCTTGCCAACAAGCCTGAAAAGCAGAGTGGCCACCCAAAGTTTCCTAGAGTTAGACATAAATCTCTGCAAGTAAGACAGGATGGAAAGAGTAGACTAAAGAAAAGTCAGTTTCTCATTAAGACAAGAAAAAAGAAAAAAGAGAAGCGTACACACCACGCTCCTTTATCTCCAAGGACTTTTCACCCTCTAAGAAGTGAAGCCTACAACACATTTTCAGAAAGAAGACTTAATCATTCATTGTTGCTTCATAAATCCAATGAAACATCTCTTCCCAAAGACCTCAATCAGACACTGCCCTCTATGGATGTTAGCTGGATAGCCTCACTTCCTGACCATAATCAGAATTCCTCAAATGATACTGATCAGACAAGCTCTCCTCTAGGTCTTTATCAGACAGTGCCCCAAGAGGAACACTATGAAACATTCCCCATTCAAGACCCTGATGAAATGCACTCTACTTCAGACCCCAGTCACAGATCCTCTTCTCCAGAGCTCAGTGAGATGCTTGAGCATGACCGAAGTCACAAGTCCTTCCCCACTGATATAAGTCAAATGTCCCCTTCCTCAGAACATGAAGTCTGGCAGACAGTCACCTCTCCAGACCTCAGCCAGGTGACCCTCTCTCCAGAACTCAGCCAAACAAACTTCTCTCCAGACCTCAGCCACACGACTCTCTCTCCAGAACTCAGTCAGACAAACCTTTCCCCAGCCCTCGGTCAGATGCCCATGTCTCCAGACCTCAGCCATACAACCCTTTCCCCAGACCTCTGTCATACAACCCTTTCTCTAGACCTCAGTCAGACAAACCTCTCTCCAGA